>NC_081411.1:674890719-675190719 GCF_030272615.1 Cryptomeria japonica
GAAAATGCTATGAAAAGATTCATTTAAAGGAGTAAACTCTTTTTCTCTTTTAAAAAGAATTTAGATAAAGGAGGCACACTTGGAGCACCTATGAATAGACTATTGTTGTTGTCATTGAATTTGATGAATCCTTTGTTTGGTTTGAACTTTGAAAATGATTGTTGAGTGTTATTACCCTTATCACTCGGAGCCATGGAAGAAGATGATTGTTCCAATTCACTCATAGTCAGATGATCATTGTGAAGTATTGCACACAACTATGGAAAGGAAGTAAACTCAGTTAAAAGAAGTTTATCCCTAATGTCTTTTTGTAAATTAGTAATGGAAATATTTTGAATATCTTGATCAGGCATAGGAAAATAAATTTGAGAATAAAAATTCTTATACTACCAATAAAATCAGTCACTTTTCTTTAACACCTTGTTTACAATGCATTGAATTAGTTAAAGTTACTTTAGGACCAATGTTCTATGAAATTGTTGAATAAAAGTGTTAGCCAGTTTTTGAAAAGAAGTAATAGAATAAGGAGGCAAAAAACAATACCATTGCAAAGATCTATCCCTTAATGTTCTAGTAAATAATTTTTCTAACAATATTTGATCATAATCAAAGTCACTACACAGATTTTAGACTGTTTTAACATGAGGTAAAGGATCACCTTTTCCATTATAAAGATCCAATTGAGGGACTTCTACATGTTTATAAGGGACAATTCTAACAATGTCATGGGATAATGGGCTCGTGACATCAATGTGGGCACATTATACTTGGAATGATTCATAGAAGCTATGTGTTTTTGTAAGGAATACATTGTTTGGGAAAGACTATTGATTATAGCTTTGATAGAAGGATTGAAATTAGACATATTGGATTGAGAGGGAGGAGTAACATTGTTAAATGAAGGAAAAGGTTGAGAATAAGGAGGTGGAACACTATGATAAGTGGGTAATGGAGAATATTGGGTAGCACATGGAAGACTCATGAGAGGAATGAAACAATTGTGATTAAAGGAGTTGCACCCTTGAATAACATTTATAGGTGGTGAATTTGAATGGGTAACAAGGGGAACACTCATGGTAGGAGAAATGAAAGAAGAGGTATTTCCCCCATGACTAACATTTGTAGGTATGATATTTTATGTGGAAGTAGCCATGATATTTGATGCAAAGGTAGAAACACTAGTCATAGGAGTTCTCAAAGGAATATAATGATTAACTTGACTAGGAGGTTGTGCATAACATAGATTTTCAGCACAACTCTTCATAGACATTATATTAGAATCAACAATATGAGAAATACCATACAAGATATCAAAACCATGTTTATCACTTTGAATCATTCTTTTTAATCCTTCAATCAATGAGAGAGCTTCACTATCTGGGTATTCTTGACTCATCCATTGTTGAAGATTATCAAATTGATTGTCCATCTTCACCAATTGGTCAATGAATACTCTAGTTACTATTTCCTCCTCATTGTGAGAATTATCAAGAGGATAAATAGGAGTATCTAAAGGATGGGAAGAAGAAGCAATATCCTCATTGAAAAAGCTATCCAAATTAGGCTCCATTTCCTTGGTAATTAAACCTTGGGAATCCTTAATTCTACAAATTCTTCTAACAGGGATACTATAGGTAGGACTAATAGTAGTAAAAAATCATGCACTAGGGAAATGAAAATGGAAAGAATAATGCAATAGTCTAGGAATTTGAAATTTAAAATTAGGGCTTTTCTTAAATAACCTCTTAATTTTGAAAGTTTGAAAGGAGGGGGAACCAAAATTAAAATTAGTGTTGTCCTAATTTAACCTCTTAATTAAAATTTTTGAGATATTGAGATATTATAGAAATCAATTTAATTTTAAAAATTAGGGTGTGCATAGTGAACCACTTAATTTTAAAATTTAAATTGAAAATGGAAATGTTGAAATTCATATTTATTTTCGATCTTAGGGTGACCTAAAATCAATAAAATTTCACAAATCTCTAGAGTTGTGCAGTAAAATGCAGTCAAAACAAGCTCCCAAAATTTGAGCCAAAAAAGTCATGACCAAGTAGGTAGCAACTTGGTCTGAACACACGGTCCAACCAACGTTTTTTCAAATTTTTGGGGAAGCAAAATATTGTGATTTTTATGTGAGTTCTAGAAGGATGTGGAAATTGGAGATGTCGAGATATGCAAAATTAAGCCTTGAAGGTTGAAATATGACACGCTTATGATGTTTGACAAAAGGATTAATCAGAAGGACAACAAAAAGGGCACACTTAAGGGCCAACTTTTAAGAGGCTTTAGATTTAATTGAATCAATTAAATGCTTAAAGGAAAATTTGAAATTACACAAGGTTAATTTAATTTTAAAAATTTAAATTTAAAACTTTGAATGTTGCAAGGAGGGAAAATGAATTTTGAAAGTAAAGCCAACACTCAAATCTGAAAATGAATTCAAGATCTACACAATCCACAATGTCAATTTTAAAATTAAAAATTAGGGTTTTATGATTCAACCACTTAATTTTTTGAAAATTTTTGAAAATTGAAAGTGTAAATGAAAACTTGAATTGAAAAATTGAAGAGTTCTTAGATTTGAAATAATCAACCCAATTTAGATAGATGACAAGCTCATTTTTGAATCTAAAAATTGGGGTTTTTGTATATTCAACCTTTAAATTTTTGTGAAGAAATTAATCTTGTAAATAAAAATTTGAATTTTAAATTGCATACACTCAAATCTGAAAACAAAAATCAGAAGCAAGCATAAGAAACGTTGGGTTCACCAAAATGTAAAGTGGAAAATTGGAGAACCTTGTCCAATTCACCACTTGGAAAAAGAGGGAATTCACTAGGCTCCTATTTTCACTTGGGGAGACTTTACATTCAAAAGAGGGGGATGAATCTACTAGATCCAATCCCAAAGAATGAAAGGATTGAATACTAAGTAGATTGGAATGGAATTAACCCTCTTTTGTAAGTTGATTGATTGAATTAGGACAAAGTGTGCAAAAATAGTGAGCTATAGATTTAGGATTCAGTCTTGCACTTGGATCTGAGAAGTTTGAGATGATTCAGAGTTGCTCTGCGAAATTCAGGAAAAAATTGCAAGGACTGTGTGTTCGGATAGGGGCGCCCTCCTATTGGTCCTCCGAACTTTCTATGCGTTGAAAAGGTTTTTTTCATCTCTGCGAATAAAGCTTAATTCCAGAAGTACAGTTGTACACCTATTTCCTACACACAGAAAGAAAGGGAAATTTATTGGGAATAGGGGGGTTTGTCTTCATATCAAACCTCGGTTTTGGAATTAACCAAGTGGTTGAAATAATGTAAATGAAATGATTGAAAGTAGAAATCCTCCTCTTTGAGGGGATGTTGAATTAAATGAAATTTAAATGCTTATACCTCCTTGTGAAGTTTTGTTGGCCTCCACATGGAATTAGGGTTTCATGAAGTAGAATGTTGATCTCCTCTTCAATGCTTGAAATCTTGTCTCTATTGCTACTCAAAAGCTTGAAGGAAAACTGAAAATGCTCAATTTCTCTTGAATGATTGATAATGAGTGATGATAGTTTTGATACGATTTTGTTAGATTCCAAATGAGAGGGGAAATCCCTCTTATATACTTGCCAGTGGGTTTAATTGACTAATTTTCTAACTTGGGCCAACATAGGAGGGAATTCCCACTTCAAATTTGAGTTAGGTCCAAGGGGAGAGGATCAAGGGAGGTCCCAAATAGGGGATCCAAGGGCACCATGCCCTAGTCCCAATGGATCTAGGGGCATCATGTCCTAGTCCTACCCTATTTGAGGGCAAGTGTTAGGCCCAATATGGAAAGCTAATGTACTGAGAGGGGAGGGGTGAATCAGTACTTTAAATCCTTTCTTCAACAATAACTTTATTGTTATGCATAAACCAAAAACTGCTGAAACATAATATAATGCTAAAACAAATAAATAACAATCATACACGATTCACTCCATAACACATATATTTTGGCTACATAGAAACTCTTGGTTAGAGAGAAAAACTATGGTGGGGATGGCACCCACAACTTCACTACTGCAATAATAAAGGTTGCTCGGTTAGAGCTACATGTTTAGCTATTTTTGATAGCTTACCCTGTTAGGAGTATCAAAGATCATTAGATCTACCTTGCTAAAGGATTTTACAACACTTATTCTAAATGTTGCACCTAATTAAAGGCTTTACAATTTATAGACTTTGTTAGTCTTTTCACCCTGTTAAAGGTTTCTTTTATAACTCAAAATATTACAAATATCTGCAACTTCATATCTAAAATGTTATAGCAGATTTTATATGCTCAAAATGGGATTACCTTGCTTATAGCATAGCTCGGTAACCCATATAGTAACTCTGTAAACCCTTCTGTTTACTCTGTTCCTTGACTGTTCTCTGAAATCCTTCTCGGTGACCTTTGTGTCTCTGACAGTCATAACATTCTGATCTACCTTATGTCTTGCTTCACACACACATACACACCTCTTGTACACATTGCTTATGATCCTTGCTTCATGTTGTATAAATAGATCTCTTATGTTGGTGATCTTATTCATTACTTTGATCTTACAAACATGATTCATTAAATGAATAACCATGCAAAATGTTTCATTGGATAGATAACCTCAAAATCATACAAAATCTTTAGGTACAATTTCCTAAGTGATAATGATTCCTTGTTCCTTGATCTTGTAACATGTTTACCAATATGTGTCTAGGTTCAATGAATTTGGTAACATGTTTCACTCGATGTGTGTTAACTGGGTATATCATTCTTACTGTTCGATAGACATAGAAAGTTACTTGGTAGACAGCTCGGTGTAGACTGGGCTCTATGACTGTTTCTTCTGTTACCGACTATTCTGTGCTTACCGACTGAGTATCACAGTAGTAGTAACCGACTAGAGTATATAGAATGACTTTGATCATGAAAACTAATGACAACTTAGTGGATAGTAACAATCTCCCCTTTTGACATTAGTTGAGATGTTTGACAAAACTAAATTTCAAAGTCATAACTCAAAAATCTATATACTTACAAAATTGACTATACTGATAGTATATACAATTGTCAATAAAATAGTATATTTAAATATACTCCCCTTATCAATATACTGTATTAAATTCTAACTATGCATGCACGGTGATCGATATTTTGTATTCACTACTTGGTGCTGTGTTCGGTGATCACGGCTCGGTGCACTACTCCCCCTATCAAAATTATTTGTATTGTAATATACTGATCTGCTTATACTATATACTATACTCCCCCTTTTTGACAAACATCAAAAACTATTTACCATTTGGTGGAGGCAACTGGCCAAAAATGGATTTGTACTTCATTTTTGCATCGGTGAGGGCAGTAGAGAGGGAATCCTTGACACTGTCCATAAGTGTGTTCTGAGCTGTAATGTCAGCTAACAATGAAATAAGTCCATCTAAGGTGGTTCCCTCTGGCTGAGTAGATAGGGCGGTAGCCTTGTTGATCTGCTCCTGGATGGATGACAAGTGGGGAATGAATAGTATTTGAAGTGTCATAATGTCCATCCTGATTCGGTGCTCCTCATTCCTAAGTTCCAATTGTTGAGCCATGAGCTTTTGTAGCTTTGTATAGTAATTCTGAATAGAGTTTGGCTCGGTGGTCAACTTATTGGAGAGATCGGTGATCTCTTTCTCAATCACTTCAGTTTTATTCTTGATGTCCTTAATGAATAAAGAGAATGTACAAAGTTTTTGAAATAATGAAAGAATGTGCTTGAGCTGAGGGGACAACTCAGCAATAAATTTGACAAGTTTTACTTTGCCAATAGCAATAGCTTTCTGTACCTCTTCAATCATCTTTGCAGTGAGCTCTTTGTCCTTCAATTTGCTCAAATATTTAGATGCATCTACTTCAGATGTCTCTATTTTGGTTAGGATTTCATCCAGTTGAACATGGATGGCTGCATCTTGAGTCACTGTAGCTTCAGGTAGCATGTCAATTAAGGGTGCTTTTACCTTTTGAAGTACTTTGTTTTTCTTTTGAATGGCCATTTACTTCTCCTGTTTTGCTTTGGCCTTGCATAGTTCACCGAATACAATGAGTGGTTGCCCTTTTAATTTTGAGATGTGTACATTCGGCAACACTATTGGTTTTGACAAATCTAGTTTGAAACTATGCTTCTTCATTTTCTTTTCCTTAGTCTTCACCGGTTGAACTAAGATAATGGCTTGTGAGGCTTATTGACCCTTGGTAGGTTACTTGGTAGAGACAACACTTTTGTCAATTACTTGAGCCTCTGTAGTAGCCTTTGGTGAATCCTTGCTTGTGGTCTCTGTTGAAACATTCTCAGTACTAGAAGGTGCTTGTGAATTTTGTTCCCTGGTGGCCTGAGAAGTAGCTTCACCTTTTGTAGTCTTGTGACCCTCTTTTTCCTGTTCAGTATCCCGAGGTGCCTCGGTTGAAGTAGGCTGAGTGACTAGAGGATAAGGCTGAAGTTGTTGCAAAATAGACTCACTGGATACCGATTGGGCATATGCATTCCCTTCTATCATTTCCTATTTAGGTGCCTCGGTATCCATGATATCCTCATCTATTTTTATTATGTCAGCAGGGTCTTGCTCGATGACATCAACAATTTCAACTTCAACTTGTTCACCAACATTCTTGATTCTAAAGATGTCCTGCCACTTTTCCTTTGTCTCATTCTCTACATCTAGATAGAGTCCATTCATTAATTTCAAAGCTCTTTGTTTGACAAGGAAGTTGGTTTGGTAGTTTTTCAGATGTTCATTAATTTCAACTATCGACATGTCTAAGAAAAGATGTACTAGGCTCTTTTCTCTCATCTGTTTCTCCAAGTCCATAGCATATTTCCACCCATTGTCAATATGCATATACAGTTCTATTGGAAGAGAGTTAGATACTTCCAATGGGACCAATTGGAATTTCAGAAGTGTCCAGATGACAACCTCTTCTATTTGTCTCTTCTGTGCATCATTCTTGGATTCATACTTAACAAACCTGAATGCACTAAAACCACCATATTGTTTCAGATTTGTACAGAAGTTGTCAACACTATGAATATCTTTCGGTTTGCTCTTAATAATCTAAAATTTATTGGCATCTTCAGATTTGGTGTCACTAGACTCTTTTGTCGAAATGAGTCTCCAAGTAGATTTCTTATAAATTTTGGTGACCTTTGGTGCAACAACATTCTTTTGTTTCTTACTCGGTGACACTGTAGATGATCTAGTGTTTGGTCTTTTGACTATATTAGTCGGTGATACTTGTGGTGTGTCCTTTTTCTTACTTTTCAAGATTTTCCCTTTAGGTAGCTCAGTGCTCAAAGTAATAGTAGCCTCCTGGGCTTCAGATTCCTCCTCAGTGATTGCAAGAGTGCCCTTGACAGGTGTGGAGGAAGATCCTTCACCAAATTTCTTTGATAGTGCCTTGATCATTTTTGATGCTTTCCTTGTAGCCTTGGGTACTACAATTCTCATCTTAATTTTATCTTTTACTTCTTCATATGTACCATATCTAAGCTCAGTAGCATGCCTTGGTAGAGTTAGAAAAGCATCTATCTGCTGTTTTGTAAGGTCAAAATCAATTTCATAACCCATAGATGGCAATGATTGAGTCCTCGGTTCCATAGCATTGACATAGCAGTAGTCGGTGTCTACTTCAAAACATATGTCATCTTTGTACTTCTCTACTAGCTGGGGTGGAATCCGATACCTGTTATGCATCTTCTCCTGAAACTTGCTGAAATAATCATCCATAATATCATTAAAATTATCACCTAGCTTCTTAATGAAGTCATTGATTTGATGGGTGATTGGTCAGTGTAGCTCCCAAACTACTTTACAGACTATTAGAAAGAATTTCTCAAAATAGAAAAACATGCATACCATAAGTGAACCAAACTTTAGTGTATTCGCTAAGTTGTTCTTCTTTGGTTTCCTAATGGTATTGAGATTCTCATAAAAAATTTCAGCAATACTTCACATAAGTCAATCTTCATGCCTTTCTTCATAATTTTGTATGCAAGATCGACAGCTACATAGGGTACACTATTTTCCCTTGTTGATTGAAAGAAACAATATCCTATAACTCTAATTGCAAATTTTAGCTCTGCATCTGTGACATTGTTCAGTTTTAGACCTCTACAATTAGATTCTACTCTGGTTAAGCTGATCAATTCCTTCTGTGATATCATTTTCTGAGCTCAGGCATGATAAAAAATAGGGTAACCTGTGATCTTAAACGCTTGCTCCTCTAACCATATGAAGTCATCATGCACTTTGCTCAAAATAAATTTAACCCACTGGGGTTTGAAGACTCGCGGGTAGGTTAGGGCTTCGGTCAATCCCTTGACTCTGATGTGTTCGTACTTGCTATCCAGTTTGCCATCGGTACATAGTTCATCATAGGTGTCCTTGATTTCTACATGACCTAGTTCCTCAACACAACACTTAGTGAAGAATCTCACATCCTCAACTAACAAAACCCTATCTGGAATGAGTGAAAATGTAGTCTTATCATCCAGTTCAGATGCAACTTTGGGAGTTAGAAAGTATTTCAATGAGGGTTTTTCAATTCTTGCAACAACAACGGGCTTCTAGATCTTAGGTACCATTGCAGATTTCAGATAAAAAATTAAACACAAGCTCCTTAGGGTTTGAAGAATTTAAAATAGATGCTTACAACTTAGCAAATAGTGACAAATTGATATGCTCGATAAACTATCTTGACAATGCATGAGATTGATGTAAATACCTTTGAATTCGCTTCGGAAGAGATTTGATCACCTTTGAATCACTTTTCTCTGCTCTTGAAAACTTGGTAAGTGTAAAATGACTGCGTAAAAGCTTTAAGTACACAATTTTAACTTATCAGGCTCTGTGCAGGTAGGTAAGAAAACATTAAATGCACTCGATTCCACTCACTTTTCATGCTTTCACTGAGTAGCCAGACTTCCTACATTTAGCAACTTGACAAGCTTCCAAAAGAGTTGATAAGATTTCAATTTTCCTAATGCATCTTTAGCTATGCAGATTTTGAATTAAGTACATGATAAAATAGGAACTGTTAAGATATAATCTTGAGAGAATGCATTCCCTTCATGCCTTTATCGATTAATTTGGAATAGGTGTACCTAACTCGGTAGGTAAGGTGCTTTCTTCATTTGACACAATTTCCTTCTTTTTCCAAATCATCTGTAATTTGCCTTTTATTTCCTCATTATCTCCTCTAGGTTGATCTCTGCAATCTCTAGCCAAGTGTCCAACTTTGTGACAATGAAAACATGCCATACCAGGATTCCTCCATGATCTTCGGTTGTTCATTCCAAACCTTATAAAATAGTTGGCACTAATATGTACATATCTTCCACAACATTCACACCATATTCTTGTATTATAATCCAATGGTACTATAGAATAATGTCGATTAGGATCTGTGTGAGTTCGGTAGCCTCTATTATTTGCTCGGTGTGCAAACCACTTATAGTTCTTTTGCTTAAACCAACACTTCTCGGTACTATGTCCATATCTATTGCAGTTTTTACAAAACCCTTTGAATTTTGCCTTCTGATAATTTCTAGCTGACTTTGTCCTACATTGGTTAGATGTGTGACCATATTTATTGCAATTGTAACAATAACCATTAGACCTAGTAGCATTCGGTTGCTTACCTTTTTTGATTTGGCTCATCTTAGCAACATGTCCTTGTTTTCCATAGTAGTTGCAAATAGGCTTCTTTCCTTTGATGTTCTTCATGTTTCCAGCTTGCTTAGATGATTCTCCTCTCTCGGTAGTGTGGATTCCCTTCTCAGTAGAGTCTTTTCTTTTGTAACCGAGTCCTGCAACTTTGTTGGGTCTCTTAGTATTCAGTTGCTCATCCAACGTCTTTGATGCTTCATAACTCTTTTTCAATGTTTCTTTGGATTTCTTCTCTGTTTCAAGTTCATCGGTCAACCTTGATACTTCAAGTTTCAATGCTTGATTCTCATCATCTTTCAGATTTACTTCATGATGTGCATAACCTATTTGATCTAATAGATTTTGTTGAATCCCAATCAACCTTGTGATTTCATCATTCTTTTTAGATACTAATGCTTCAAGCTATTGTTTTTCTCTTTCTAGATCTCTTGATTTATCCTCAGTTGTCCTCAATGCATCAAGGTTTTCAGTCATTTGTGTGCTGAAATGTTCATGTTCTCTTTTCATTTCTTTTAACTGATAATTTAGTGCTTTGTTCTTTTCATTTAGTTCTCCAATCATTTCTTCAGTCTCTTTAGATATACTATTCTCAGATGATGTCTCAATTTGTTCCACTAACTCTTGAGAGTCCAGCAAATCACTAGACAATCTTCTTCTAACTTTCAGAGATTTTTGCATTTGTTTCTGCATGTTAGCAATCACTTGATTAGCATGATCCAATTCATTTTGAAGATTCAAAATTCTTCGAGATTGATTATAGCCTTCCATTGATAAGATCTTTCTCTTTAGGCAGTTAAACCCTTTTCCAAGATTGAAGATCCGATACCAATTGTTAGGCCCAATATGGAAAGCTAATGTACTGAGAGGGGAGGGGTGAATCAGTACTTCAAATCTTTTCTTCAATAATAAATTTATTGTTATGCATAAACCAAAAATTGCTGAAACATAATATAGTGCTAAAACAAATAAATAACAATCATACATGATTCACTCCATAACACATATTTTGGTTATGCAGAAACTCTTGGTTAGAGAGAAAAACTGCGGTGGGGATGGCACCCACAACTTCACTACTACAATAATAAAGGTTGCTTGGTTAGAGCTACATGTTTAGCTATTTCTAATAGCTTACCCTATTAGGAGTATCAAAGATCATTAGATCTACCTTGCTAAAGGATTTTACAACACTTATTCTAAATGATGTACTTGGTTAAAGTCTTTACAATTTATAGACTTTGTTAGAGTCTTTTCACCCTATTAAAGGTTTCTTTTATAACTCAAAATATTACAAATATCTGCAACTTCATATCTAAAATGTTATAGTAGATTCTATATGCTCAAAATGAGATTACCTTGCTTATAGCATAGCTCGGTAACCCATATAGTAACTCTGTAAACCCTTCTGTTTACTCTGTTCCTTGACTATTCTTTGAAATCCTTCTCAATGACCTCTGTGTCTTTGACAATCATAACATTCTGATCTACCTTATGTCTTGCTTCACACACACATACAAACCTCTTGTACAAATTGCTTTTGATCCATGCTTCATGCTGTATAAATAGATCTCTTATGTTAGTGATCTTATTCATTGCTTCAATCTTACAAACATGATTCATTAAATGAATAACCATGCAAAATATTTCATTGGATAGATAACCTCAAAATCATACAAAATCTTTACGTACAATTTCCTAAGTGATAATGATTCCCTATTCCTTGATCTTGTAACATGTTTACCAATATGTGTCTAGGTTCAATGAATTTGGTAACACATTTCACTCAGTGTGTGTTAACTGGGTATATCATTCTTGCTGCTCGATACACATAGAAAGTTACTCGGTAGACAACTCGGTGTAGATTGGGCTCTGTGACTGTTTCTTCTATTACCGACTATTTTGTGCTTACCAATTGAATATCTCGGTAGTAGTAACTGACTAGAGTATATAGAATGACTTTGATCATGAAAACTAATGACAACTTAGTGAATAGTAACATCAAGATCAAGGTGCAGGCAAAGTGCAGGTTTGAATTGCAATGTATTTTTTATGTGCATGAGCATATTCAAGTCTCTGATCAAATCGAGGGGTGCAAATACTAAGGCAAAGACCCAAATGTAGTCAAAAATTGCAAGGGGTGCAATTTTAGGACATTACACATGAAAAACCCAAACAAGAAAAAACCACAGTGAGAATCTAACTCACAATATGAATAACAATGTTTATAACTTTTTAGGCATGCAGCCAAGGAGCACCAATAGCTGAAGGACTTGTAGAACTAAGTTGCACAACCTTAGACAAGATACAAAGAGGGCTTGCATAGTTGAAGAACACTTCTTTAGGACAAGGTACAAACTGCTATCGAAGGACTCACTATCAATCAATGACAAATGAAATAGTTGAATTGAAATTGAGAAGGATTCTCCTGATCATGAAATTGTCCTTGAACAACTAAATCAGGCGACCAACATCATGGAAAATATCTTTGATTTTCTCCTTCGTCACAACACATTGTCTTGCAGAATAAATTCCTTTTAAATCTCTTCTCAAACTGACTTTCACATCACCACAAACTCAAATTTTCTTGCAAATCATTTGCATACACTTCTTACACAATTCTCTTCTCATCCACGGACAATTCATCCATCTACACATCTTAAATATGAGATACAACATTGAAAACCTAATTGAGGGTTGGCCAAAACAAAATAAGAAATATTACACAAAATAAGCCACCCAAACCTAAAATACTTAGATTGGTCGACTACATGAGAAAGAGGAAACCAAAACATATCACAATACATCATTCCAAAAATGATCCAATAATCTACAACCACTAACACATATTTCAAAGGGCATTACAAAGCATAACATGTAGATACAATCAACTAGTCAACCATATAACCACTTCAAATACAAAATAATCCATGTGGATCTCCACATGCAAAGGTGAGACCCAAATTAGAATAATGCATATTTCAACAGATATCTAGACCAAAATAATATGGTCCACTAAATTGCAATGCAATTAACAACATGTTCGTAGGGTGCCAAAAAATTTATGGACCATCATGAATGCAGGATGACACAACTGACACCGAAAGCATATATGGACCAACACTCATCCAAATAATTAGGTTTGGCATCAATGACAACTATACAAGTGTAGCGTCCTAAAATTGTGACACTTGCAATTTTGACTGCATTTCGGTCTTCACGATGGCGACGCAACACGCAACCTGAATGGAGACCCCGAAACTTGTCCATGACACTAAAAACTGCATTTTTCAAGCACCCTAGCCTGAACCTCCTTTGCACCCTGTTGTCCCGGGAGGTGGGACCAGAGCGCCCAGTGCCCTGGTCCTTCAGGACCAGGGCGCCCAGCACCCTGGTCCCCCAGGACCATGGCGCCCAGCGCCCTGGTCCTTGGCCCTATTTTGGGCCCGGTCTCCTATGGGACTTCGGGTCTTTTTGTTTGCAAATTGGAAATTATTATTTCCTGGTCGGCCTAAGGTCGGGAAAATCAGTCTATCAGCCCTAATTGACAAGTATATAAACTACATTTTCCTCTCCCATTTGGATAGATAAAACGAAGAAGGACATATATGTACAAGCGTGGAAATGATACTCAAGCATTCAAACATTCAAGCATTCAAGCATTCCTTCAAGCAATTGATCATTCTAAGTCTCCATTCAAGGCTAAGTGTTGCATTCAAGACAAGGATTCAACCATTGAAGAGGAGATCACATACTACAACATACAACAATACAACAAATAACAACATCTATACCTTCGCACATAAGGATAAAAACATCCTTACAACAAGGTATTAGTACTTGTTTTACATTACAAACATTTACATTTACATCATTTCTCATTTCTTGGTTAATTCCAAAACCGGGGTTTGACCTAAAGGCAAACCCCTAATCCCTAACTCCCCAATCGTCTTCACTTTTTTGTGTGTAGGTTGCAGGTATGCGGCTGAAATTGAAGATCTGGAATCCTTGTGCAGAGACGAACAGATCCCCCTTCGTTTCGCGGATTTTTCGGAGGACCGTGTGCACGCCGGGCGCCATCGTCCCATCAACTTTTGCTCAAATTTGTAGGATAGCGCCGTATCGACATTTTACTGCTAATTCCAGGTCCGCAGCTTCATCCTATATCCCTATCTCAGTTTATAAGCGAATCTTTCTCACTTTCTATGCATTCTTAGCCTAATCATTCTATCTACATTCTTTACAAAAGAGGGTAGCCTTGCTGTCTTAACCCTTGAAACTCATTTAGCATCCAATCTTGCATTGTGTGGGATTGGATCTTGTGGGTTTCAACCCCTCTTTTGAATGTAAAGTCTCCCTAAGTGAAAACCATCAACCCTAGCAACCTCCCTTCTCTCTCCTTGGAGTTGGAAGAGGGGAGAGCAACTAGGGTTCGATCAATTTTTCGCTTTACATTTTGGTGAACCCGACGTGAACATCCTTTCTGATTATTCATGATTAGATCTGAAAATTGGCTTCCTTAATTACATTTCCATGTTTGATCTTTTGCAAATTTTAGAGGTTGATTGCATAAAAACCCTAAAAATTTCTTTTTAGTAATTGAACTTGTGAAATATTTAATTGTTAATGCTTGTTTCAGATCTGCCCTTCTATTACAAATTATCAATTCATATTTGTGCTTTAATTCTGAAAATTAAGTGGTTAAGTGTCAAAACCCTAATTTTTGAAACCCTCTTGATTCAACCTTTGTCTGACAATTTCACTGATCAAAACATTTCCAAATCTGCTATAACTTTGGATTCCGCAATAAAATCACAATATCTTTCATCCCTAAAAATTTGGAAAAAAGTTGCAAGGACCGTGTGCACTCCGAGCGCCATCGTCCCCGACATTTTTTCTGAAATTTCGGGAGCAAGATCTTACTGTATTTTTCTGCTAAAATCCAGAATTTTGGCTGATTTTATCAATTATAACACTTTCAAAATTACAGTCAAAGTTGGTCTTGTGATTGCTTGGTTTAGGGCTTCTAATCATTCAAAAATCGTTGAAATTGAAATTTTGTGTCAAAATTGTGTTCTTACTATCCTAAATCTGAAAAGTGTGTTTGCATTCATTCAAAATTTCAGTGCTTTATTCAAATTCTTGCAATTTGTGACTTTTGAAATTAAGTGCTTAATTACAACAACTTTGATTTCCGCTTTCAAAATTGAATTCTGCGTGAAATTGAGTCAACTTTTGAATTTCAAAACTTGCATTGCTCTTAACATTCCCTCTAAAATCATAAAATTCAAAATTTCAGTTTCCCTCTCTTTTTCAAAATTCAAATTTTGCATTTTTCGACAATCTTGGTAGGATTCAATTTTGAGATTGCAACTTTAATTTGGCCTATCTACAGATCGTAAAATCACTCAATTTTTTTCAGATTATCTTTAAAATCATCATAACTTTCATCCCTACAAATTTCGAAAAAAGTTGCCGGGACCGTGTGCACTCCGAGCGCCATGGTCCCTGACATTTTTTCTGAAATTTCAGGAGATTGTCCTGATTATATTTAACAACTTAAATCTAGAAGATTGGCTGATTTTACAGAAAATTGCTACCTCTAAATTCAAAATCTTCTCTCTCTTTCTAGTGCATGAGTTTTACAACAATAAGCCCTACTTACACTATTCCCGTTAGACGAAGTTGTAGAATTAAGTCTTTCCGAGGTTTAATTACCGAGGAGATGGAACCTAATTTGAATAGCCTTTTTAACAAGGACATGGGTAATTCCTCTAATCCTCCTAATGATGAAGAAGCTCTCCATGAGGTTTCTGTAGAACAACTTTTGAAATTGGATAATCAATTTGACGATTTTCGACAATGGATGTCTCAAGAATACCCTGATAGTCAAGCTCTTCCTTTAATTGAGGGTCTAAAACATATGCTTCAAAGTGATAACAATGGAATTGATATTTTGCATGGTATTGCACACATTGTGGATTCGAATGTGATGCCTATGAAGAGTTGTGCCGAAACTTTAGGTTATACACAACCTCCCACTCAAGTCAATCATTCTATTCCTTTGACAACTTCTATTGCTAGCATACCTACCTTTACATCAAACATAATGACTACTTCTATACAAGACATTCCGCCTGTGATCACTAGTCATGGGGGCAATCCTTCCTCTTCAATCAATCCTCTTCCTCCATTCAATCCAACTTCTTCATTCATTTCTTCAATGAGTGTTCCTATTACATTTCCGCAAATGAACATGACGCAAGGGGGCAATTCATTGAACCATTCCATTCCTCCTTGTAGTGTTCCTCCCTTCCAATCCTCTTCTATGACTAACTATCATAGTGTCCTGCCACCTTACTCTTTACCTTCTTTCAATAACATAACACCTCCATCTCAATCTAACACATCTAATATGAATTCTTCAACTGAAGCGACCATTAACAATCTTGCACAAACTGTCTCTTCTTTACAGCAACAAATTGCCTCTATGAATCAATCTAAGTTTAGTGTGCCCACATTTGATGTTGCGAGCCCACTTTCTCTTGACATTGTTCGAGCTATCCCTCCTAAACATGTTGAAATCCTACATCTGGAGCTTTATAATGGTAAAGGAGATCCTCTAACATATGTTAAGACTTTTCAAACAATATGTATTGATTTTGCTTATGACCAAAGGTTGCTTGTGAAACTGTTTACTAGAACATTAAGAGACAAAGCCCTACAATGGTATTGCTCATTGCCTTCTTATTCTATTACTTCTTTTGAACAACTTACAAATGCTTTCATTCAACAATTTCAAAACAATATAAGTCCTAAAGTTACTTTGATTGATTTAATGCATTGTAAACAAGGTGTTAAAGAAAAAGTGACTGATTTCATTGGTAGATATAAGCATTTGTATGCTCAAATTTCTTTTCCAGTGCCTGACAATGATATTCAAAGAATCTTTATTTCTAATTTACAAAAAGATATTCGAGACAAACTTCTATTTTCTGAGTTTACTTCTTTCCAATAGTTGTGTGCAACTCTTCACAATTATCAACTGACTGTGAGTCAAATGGAACAATCACATCCTATGGCTCCGAGTGATAAGGGTGATAGTAGTCAACAACCATTTGGAAAGTTTAAACCGAATAGAGATTCCATCAAATTCAATGAAAACATCATCAACAACAATGTGAATGCAGCATCAGGTGTGCCTCCTATTTCTAAATTTTTCAAGATAGAAAGAAAGTATACTCCTTTGAATGAATCATTGCATAGTATTATGAATAAGTTATTGGAACAAAATGTGCTTACTCTTCCTCCTATAAGGCAAATTGATCCTGCAAAGATTACTTCACCTTATTTTGATAACAAAGCTTTTTGTCAATTTCATCGTCAACCTGGGCATGATACTGAAAAATGTTTTTCTTTAAAGGGTAAAATTCAAGATTTGATTGATAATAATACTATCTCTGTTTCCGGAGTGAATGATAAAGGCAATACATCTGTAGCTCCTCCTAACCAAAATTTTCAGATTTTTACTGATCCATTACCTTCCCATACCTCTAATGCGATTGAGACTAATGATTCCTCTCTCTCATCTGATGGTCTTGTGTCTATAACTCCAAATGTGATTAACTTTGTAGAGCAGCAAGAAATCCCTAAAGAACTTTCCATCACATTTGATTCTAGTGAAACTATCAGGGCACCTGATGGTCCTTTATACATAGTTGCAAAAGTCAAGAATACACCTTGCCGTGGAGTGCTTATTGATCCTTCATGCATGGTTAATGTTATTACTGAAGAATTTCTTTTTACTTTGCAATTGAATCAAGTGATCTATGACAAAACAGATGTGGTTGTGAAATTATTTGATGCATTTTCTTCTCCTGCAATTGGTTCTATTACATTACCTATTGAAGTTCATAACAAATCCCTTGATGTGAGCTTTGCTATTATTCCTTTGTCTGAACAATTTCATGTGAAGCTTGGCTATCCTTGGCTATCTTCCATGAAAGCTATTGCTTCTCCTATTCATAAGTGTTTGAAATTTCCCCATAATGGTGAAGTTGTTACTGTCAATCATACTCTCTTTAAACCAACTGAAAGAACTTCTAGTGTTCCTATTGATTACTTTTGGCCTAAACAATTCCAATCTCTTCCTCTGCGAAGTGATCATCTTTTCAAATCTTATCAAAAATGGAAAACTGATATGATCCTATCTCTAAGTGAACCTAGAACACCCAAACTTGATATTCCTATCGTTCTTGAGAAGGAAGTTCTTCCTTTGAAAGATAAAACTAATGTCTTTCCTCAAGAAGATTCCCAACCCATTCCTATGGATGTGACTATGTCTATGCCTAATAAACCTTCTAAAAGTAGACCTATACCTCCTCATCATGATGGACTTGGTCTTCTTCCTAAACCAAAAATTCCTCCTTTATATGGAGCAGTTCCTCCTCCTTCCTTTTATAGAGAGAAGAGACCTTCTTCTTCTCCTATTATCCAGCCTAGGAGACCACAACCTAAACACCCAAGTGATAAGGATGAGAACATTCCTTCTCCTCAATCTTCTCCACTTCCTACTAAGACTAGACGAAATCATTCTGCACGTGAACGCCGACGAAAGCATCATCTTAGAGCTCAAGCAGCTGCTTCTCAAACTTCGCAATCTCCAAACACACCTTCAACAAGCATTATTCCATTTTCTCCTCAGCCAAAAATTGAGCCTAAATCTCCTAAACATAAGATGCATGATGGTCTTGATCCTGTGCGAGTTAAAGATCCTATTTTTATAAATCTTGATGATGATATAGATGAAAACGTTATTCATGATGAACATGTTACTCCTCTTGCTTCTGATAGTGAATATGAACTTGTTGATGTTGATAACCATTTATCTAACGAATTTTCTAAAGCACTTATCCTAGCTCCTAGACAAGAACAATGTGGTTCGGAACATGAACATAGCCCTTGTTTGGATCTTGTGATAGCTCCATCTGCTGTGTTGGATGTTCTTCCTCTAGCGTGTTCCCTACCTTCCCGAAACATTGATTAGCAAGATCGGGGGGTAGATGACGTGCTAGACTAGTTTCATTAGCATAGCAGATTCTCTCCTCCTCTCTTTTGTTACTTCTTCTATGTGTTATTCTCATTCTTCTATTTGTTGTCCTTAGTGTTGTCTACTTGAGGATGATGCAAAGCATTGAGATCTCTTTTGGTCTCTCTCATGTTGACTCAAAAGACACATGTGTTCCCTTCTTCTAGGTGACCTTCCTTGATTGGGGAATGAAGAACAATTATGCATACATACATATGATATATATACATGACTTATCATACAGCATACTGACCCCGAGGAAAGCGAAGTCACCTCGTGCTTTGTGTTTTGTGTCTATTATCCTTGGGTTTATCTCACACTTGGGGGCTAAATCTTTCTGATAACGTGCTCCTTTCCTTTCTCATTTCTTATGTGTATCACTACGTTAAAACAATCACCCCCGTTGAGGCATGTGTGATCACTTTAACGTAGGGGGGCATACACCCTGTCTATCCCTTCAGGATACTTGAAAATTTCTTGGTGAACTTAGCTTTGCCTTGAAAATTTTTGGTATTTCTTTTGCATGACTCATAGTGAGGGAACCTTACTACTGACAGTCATGGTTCTCCCTCATGATCTTCCCTTTTACTTTGTCAATCGAAGTTGTAAGATCCTTAGTCCACTGGGGTCTTGGTGTGTCTTGCCTCCTTGATGTGGTAAAAGTCGTTCAATGATTGTTCCTTGTACTTTACCAGAAGTATGAGCATACATACTCCTGCTAAAGTGGGGGCTAAATGTAGCGTCCTAAAATTGCGACACTTGCAATTTCGACTGCATTTCGGTCTTCACGATGGCGATGCAACACGCAACCTGAATGGAGACCCCGAAACTTGTCCATGACACTAAAAACTGCATTTTTCAAGCACCCTGGCCTGACCCTCCTTTGCACCCTGATGTCTCAGGAGGTGGGACCAGAGCGCCCAGCGCCCTGGTCCTTCAGGACCAGGGCACCCAGCGCCTTGGTCCCCCAAGACCATGGCGCCCAGCGCCCTGGTCCCTGGCCCTATTTTGAGCCCGGTCTCCTATGGGACTTCGGGTCTTTTTGTTTGCAAATTGGAAATTATTGTTTCCTGGTTGGCCTAAGGTCGGGAAAATCAGTCTATCAGCCCTAATTGTCAAGTATATAAACTACATTTTCCTCTCCCATTTGGATAGATAAAAGGAAGGAGGACATATATGTACAAGCGTGGAAACGATACTCAAGCATTCAAACATTCAAGCATTCAAGCATTCCTTCAAGCAATTGATCATTCTAAGTCTCCATTCAAGGCTAAGTGTTGCATTCAAGACAAGGATTCAACCATTGAAGAGAAGATCACATACTACAACATACAACAATACAACAAATAACAACATCTATACCTTCGCACATAAGGATACAAACATCCTTACAACAAGGTATTAGTACTTGTTTTACATTACAAACATTTACATTTACAACATTTCTCATTTCTTGGTTAATTCCAAAATCGGGGTTTGACCTAAAGGCAAACCCCTAATCCCTAACCCGCCAATCGTCTTTGGTTTTCTATGTGTAGGTTGCAGGTACGTGGCTGAAATTGAAGATCTGGAATCCTTGTGTAGATTTTTCGGAGGACCGTGTGCACGCCGGGCGCCATCGTCCCGTCAACTTTTGCTCAAATTTGTAGGACAGCGCCGTATCGACATTTTACTGCTAATTCCAGGTCCGCAGCTTCATCCTATATCACTATCTCAGTTTATAAGCGAATCTTTCTCACTTTCTATGCATTCCTAGCCTAATCATTCTATCTACATTCTTTACAAAAGAGGGTAGCCTTGCTGTCTTAACCCTTGAAACTCATTTAGCATCCAATCTTGCATTGTGTAGGATTGGATCTTGTGGGTTTCAACCCCTCTTTTGAATGTAAAGTCTCCCTAAGTGAAAACCATCAACCCTAGCAACCTCCCTTCTCTCTCCTTGGAGTTGGAAGAGGGGAGAGCAACTAGGGTTCGATCGATTTTCTGCTTTACAACAAGCTCATACTATCAACAAATTCCAACAATCTCCAACAATTAGTTGTCAATTAACCAAGCTCATTTGATAATAGTATTAATAATGATTTTTTATTAACCAAAAGTAATTAAAATATACTATATTTATAAATATAATGATTATAATTATATACTATATGAATCACATTTTTATATAAATTGATGGTCTTGAAAAGCACTGGGAGGAGGGGGTTGAATTAGTGACACCAAAACAAACACAACTTTAAACACTAAGCAGTAGATGAACTTAACCAAGCATTTAGACAAAATACATGCTATTCAAAATGATATAACAAAATCCACAAAAAGTAAAGTATCCACCCTAACAAAAGTGTTTATACATGGAAAACCCAAATAGGTAAAAACCACGGTGAGATGGAACTCATAAGTTAACTATCTGCACTAATAGATAACTAATTGGTTAAGGTCTTACAAAGAGGTCTGCTAGGATCAAATCTTGTAGAGATCCCAAGCTTGACTAGAAGCATATACCCTATTAAGAGTACTACCCTATTAGTAGTAACCTCGCTGGAGGATTTGAGAATCCAAACTAATGGATCACCTTGTTAGAGGATTTGTACAATGAATCTTGTTAGAGCTTACCCAGTTAAGGGATTTGATTATGTTGTAATGGTTAGAGAACATTAATGATGGTTTGATCTGTTCTGAGTAGCACAAAAATTGCTTGATCAGATCCTTCTAAGTACATTCAACAATGCTCTTCATCTTAACATTTGTCGCTCTTTGATAAAAAGCTTTTTCTCATTTTTCACATAACACCTCTCTATTTGTTATCAGTTTAAAATGATTCATTGAGATGTCTTTAAATAGACATATAAATCTTATGTCGGCCTAAGGAAATCACAACACAATTTCCTAGGTGTAGTTTATCTAGACAAGTAAACATAACTCATCACAAAAATGACCGCCAAGAAAATGGTGCTAGTAACTCATCACAAAAATGATCGCCAAGAAAATGGTGTTGGTAACTCATCACAAAATCAGATACCAGTTAGAACAGTCAATACCGGTTGGAACAAAACTAGTGAACCATTGTCCTGGAATCTTTCACTTGATTTCCATCTTCATCTTCATTTTCATTTTGATGTCGACTTAGTGTAGTCACAAGTTATCTCTTATGCACATACTGGTTGACACAAAGTACCAGTTAGAGATAGACCTTAAACATAGTGGTTGGTAGTGTAAACCAATTGAGGTTACACCGATAGTCAATGTAATCAAATATGTGTGTGAGACTATTTCATCAGTGACAACAAGTGATGAATAAATTACAATCATCATCAAGCCAACAATCTCCCCCTTTGGCATTTATGGCAACACTTAGAAAATTTTAGAGGGGTACAATACCGCTAAGTGTGCATACACAACATATTTACATATAACCTCATAATCCCCTTGAATGTAATACACGAATGTAATACGCCCCCTTAATGCATGCATAAATACAAAAATTTCAAGATAAACACACACATATCATTACTCCCCCTTTGACAACAATACCAAAATGAAAAAGTAAAATATATACATATAAATAGAAAATTTGTATCAAAGTGTTCACCATGTATTACAATTTTAAACAAGTTCATGCATTGGCTATTTTCATGAAAATATTATTGAAATTCTACTTCATCTAAGATAGAGAATTATTCCATGATTCCAATATGTTATCCGTATACTCAGAGGTAGACAGTAGTTGGGAATAGAATTCTTCCATTGAGTCAAGTGTGCAGGTTTCAGGAGTAGCAAGAATAGCTTCTGCACTGGAGTAGGCTCTTTGAAGAATGTCAACCTGTGAGGTGAGCTGACTCTTGATCTCTCTTAGAGATTGGAATCTCTTAGTTCTCTCATTATCATTCATGTCCAGTATGTCATGCAATTCATCTATAGACTAGTTAATGGCATGAATGGAGTCCTGGAGTGGGACATATGCCTTGCATAACCTTTCTATTTCCTGATTAGTTTCAACTTGATTCTTAGAAATATCAGAATAAAAGAAATTAATATTGGAGGTAGAGGCAAGATACTTTCCTCCAGATTCAATAGCTTTCTTTAATAGACTGCCATTACGAGATACCGCCATTTTGCTATTTTCAATGTGCTTAGCTAGTTTATCTCCATATGCCTTCTTGTGGCTTTTCTTAGCAGATATTTTAGTAGAATCTTCAAGCAATTTGATTTGATCAGATGCATCTGCAACTAACTGACCAAGTTTGCTAATAGGAGTGGGAAGATGTGCGATAGAGGTTTCTGATAGTAAACCAGACAAAATTTCCACAACATTCTGGATTGTCTCTGCCTCAATTCTTTGCTCTTTTAATCTCTTCTTATGTGCACGAGATTGCATAACATTAGCAATCTTCATCATTTCTGATGCACTCAAGGTATTCATGTAAATACGTCCTGAAATACTTAAAGAGTCTTCATCATCATCATCAAGTAGTTCTTGCTTTGTCGGTTCAGGGGGTATACTCTTGATAATGGCTCTTTCTATGTTTTTCTTTGTTTAATCTTTTGTTTGCTGAGTAATAGCTTCCTCAGTAGGCTCCTTTGCAGTAATCTCTATGACCGGTAGAGATTGGGGTTTCTTGTTCAGTTGCTGGTTCACTAACCACTTTTAGTTGATTACCCAATTGATCACCTGATGTAACCTATACTTATGTGATTATAGGAGGATCCATATCTGGTGCAGTGATGTCTCCAAATAGGTCTACTGAGTCCTGAATATCATCATCAACAAGAATAATGGAATCATCCGTCTTCTTGGTTGGATAGACTATATTAGCTTGAACAATTTTCTCTTCATCCATTTCTGGTAGAGAAACATCTTCTATAGTATCATCCTGTTTGCTAGAGTGGACAACTTCTTCCCTCTGTTCGATTAAATGAGCTAGCTGATGTGTCTCAGACTTAACAATTGACCTTTTTGCATTAATAAGATTCAATCTTCTCCCTTTAAAATCAAAATATACTTTGTATTGCTCCACTAAAGCACTAATTACATTTGATGATAATGTGGGAAAATATTGCACAAATACTTCATCCATAATCTTCTTTTCTAATTGAATGGATTCTTCCCATTTATCTAACAAAGTATTATACAAAGAGATTGAAATATCTTTTTCCAGGTCATGCGGAAATCTATTGTAGTGATTCAAAAAAGTTATTACCTATTGGATTACTTGCTTCTGCTCATCTTCAGTAAATGAATCAAAATGTTATTTGGCATTATCAAACTTGTTCCTCCCTAATGACTTCACTGTTCATTCAAAAACAGTGTCAAGTAGAAATATCAATGGGTGTAGTTGCCTTTGGCACTACCTTTACCTTTTTAGGAGTTCTGTCGATTGCCTTTTCTTTCTTAGGCTCTTCTTTAGAATCTATACCCTCAGACTCTTGTTGCAAAATTAGTTTCCTATTCCTCTTCTTTGGTGTGTTCTCCTTCTTATCAGATATTTTAAGTGTTGGCTCCTTCTTGGTTAGGACACTTCTAGTCACCCTTGTAGTCTTCTTCATAGGATTATTTTCATCACATTTCTTTCTCTTTCCTTTCACTTTGGCTACAGGTGGAGTATCAGTTTCAGTTGGTGCAAATTGGACTACCACAATGTCCAATATTGCCTTCTTTTTATCTTTAGGTGATGCTAACAGAGTATTAGCATAGCCAACTAGTAAGTCATGATTAACCTCATAGCTCATATCTTCCATCTCTTCTTCTCTTGGTTCAATCACTTGCATCAAGCAAAAGTCAGTGGTAACCATGAAGATTATGTCTTTTTCAAAGTGTTTTAACACATCTTCAGGTAACCTCATTCTCAAGCTTATCTTCTTCTAGAATTCATTAAAGTGCCTATTCGTGGTAGCTGAAAAACTATTCTTCAGAGTCTTAATGATGTTTTTGATCTGTACATTGACCGGTTGTTCTTTAGACCATTCAATGTCACCTATACCCAGTAGAATGTTCTGAAAATAGAAAAATAGCCCGGCTAATAGCTGACCATATTTGAACTTTTGAGTGTTGTCCTTCTTGATGGATTTCAAATTTTAAAATAATTGGACTCTAATAGCTTCACAAATATCATAGTCTACATTATCAACAATCATTCTATGTGTTGTATGAATTGTTGCAGATGGAACACTATTAATTCTATTGGAATAAAATACTTGGTAGCCTATCACCACTGCTGGAAGTTTCACCACAGGGTCTCTAATATTGTTGATAGAAAAAGCATGCCCATTAGATGTGGAACTGGTTAACTTGTTGATAGTATCTTTTGAAATTCTCCTCAACACAGGAATTTCACCGGTTGATAAATAACCCATTACATCCCTAATAGCTTCCTTGGTTATTGTGTGAGTCCTCTCCAGATACATATTCTCTTCATGGACGTGACTCAAAATTATTCTTATGTGATCATCCTCAAAATCTTCAAGAAAGTAGGCAATATTATGAAACCCTTTTTCAAAAACCCTAGCATATTTAATTTCAATCTTTCCATTCTTATTACAGAGTTATTTCAGCTAAGTATAGATGTGAAGAGTTGTCAAATCTTCAATTTTGCAATCTATATAGTTGGACAAATCACCTTTGACCATGACCGCTCGGGACTTGCGACAATGCATTATAAGACATAATTTCATCTTACTTTAGAGCTTTCTCAGGCTCAACAATGATCATTAACCTCTCTATAGGTTTCAACTTAGAATTCGATGGCATTCTAGATAAACAAGTTACAAAGCATTATTTAAAGAAATACCTTGTATCTTGCACGTCACTCTATTTCTCAGTTGAACTATTCAAATGCACACCCGTTCGCTTCTCTGCAACTTCCAATTCAACTTGATTTCTCTAGTCATAGAGCAATTCGCCAATCTACACCAAGAAAATCTTGTTTTGATCTGCAATCGCTTCAATTTTCCTTTTTCGAAAGAGTTAGGGTAAAAATGATAAGGTAAAACTTATTTTAATCCTTTTTACCAACCACAATAAATGCTCACACTTTTAGGTTACAAACCCTAATTTCACCACTTAAGCAAAATACCAGTTGATGACACATCAACAAAAAGTCACTACAATTCAAAATTCAAAAATTCTTTCCCGCTCATTTTACAAAATAGGTTCGGAGATGTTTTACCGTTACGCTCCCCTTAGCCATGTTAGATAGGCTTAAGTCACCGATGTTGGATTCCCTTCACTGGGTGAAGGAATGGTTTCTTCTATAAGCAATTCTTCACTTTTCTTCTTCCAAGTCCGATTCATTTCTCTTGTTTCTTTGATATCAACTTTTTTCTTGCCTTTCTAATCCTTGAAAGAGTTGATTGGTTTGTTGTTTCTTGCTCTGCAGAAATTTGCCAAGTGCCCCAGTTTGTTGCAGTGGTAATAGACCATACCAGATGATCTCCAAGGTCCTGAATTCCCTCTACTTGTTCTTCTTCTGCAGTTCATTGCCACATGACCAAATTTATTGCAAAAGGTACAAACAACATTTGTTACCTTTTTCATTTCGAATGGACTAAACTAGTTGTCATAGGATCTTCGCTAGTTCCTATTCACCTGATTATCAAAATTCTTTATTCGATCACCATTTGGTCTAGGATGCATGTGTGGTATAGGATTGTTTGCACCATATCTACACTCAATATATCTATGCCCATACATTCCACAAGTGTAGCAATGACCTTCACCCTTTCTGGACACATACCTAACATTAGTATTGTAACTTGCATTTCTGTTAGGTTTGTTTCTATAGACATTTGCATTATGACTAGGCTTATGGCAAACAAAGCAGGCAAGTTTAAAACTCTTCTTACTGGTAGTCTTATTGACTTTAGAATCAGTTTTGTTCTTTGTGTAGATGCTCTTTGTACCAGAGGATTCACCTTTTTCAGTTGTATGAAAACCAACTCTAGAGATATCACCCTTCATTTTCTGTGATTGAATTTGTTATTCCAGCATGGTAGAACTTTTGACAAACTTCTCTGATTTCTCATTGGCTTCAGTAAGCTTTTTGACAAGATCTTTATTATGCTTAGACAGATTTTCTTTCAAAGATGATGCCAATTCAAGATCTAGCTTTAGGTTTTCCTTTTCCTCTATTTCAACAATCAAGTCCTCATGCATAGTGTCTCATTCTCATTTGATCTTTAAAATCTCTTGATCTCTTTCCTTGATAAGATCTCCAACAACTCTTCTGGTTTCCAGTTCCTGACTCATTCAGATAGTGAGACCTTCTAGCTCTCTCTGTAGATTCGGTTTCTCACCCTACAACTTTTCAACTTCTTCTGCTAAAGCATCAATATTAGCTTCGACTAAAGAACTATTGTCAAATATTTCTAACAATTTTTCAGATAACTCTCTCCTCTTGATTTAGGAAGCTTTCAGTTTGCCCCTAAGGGATTCAACTTCATTTTCACTAGCTTCTAGCTCTCTAGCCATCTCGAAGTAGCTTCTATCCCCCATGGTATTTTCAAGATTCCCTTCTAAGTGGATAGGCTTCAAAGAAGTTAGGCTCTGATACCAATTGATGGTCTTGAAAATTACTGAGAAGGGGGGGGGGGTTGATTCAGTGACACCAAAAAAAACACAACATTAAACACTAATCGGTAGATGAACTTAACCAAGCATTTAGACAAAATACATGCTATTCAAAATGATATAACAAAATCCACAAAAAGTAAAGCATCCACCCTAACACAAGTTTTTATATGTGGAAAACCCAAATAGGTAAAAACCACAGTGAGATGGAACTCACAAGTTAACTATCTGCAATAATAGATAACTGGCCGGTTAAGGACTTACAAAGAGATCTACTAGGAGTGAATCTTGTTAGAGATACCAAGCCTGATTACAAGCTTATACCCTGTTAAGAGTACAACGCTGTTAGGAGTAACCTCGATGCAGGATTTGAGAGTCCAAACTAATGGATCACCTTGTTAGAGCTTACCCGGTTAAGGAATTTAATTCCATTGTAATGGTTAGAGAACAACAAGAATGGTTTGATCTGTTTTGAGTAGCACAAAACTTTCTTGATCAGATCCTTCTAAGTACATTCATCACTACTCTTCATCTTAACATTTGTTGTTCTTTGACAAAAATATTTTTCTCAATTTTCACATAACACCTCTCTATCTGTTATTAGTTTAAAATGATTCATTTAGATGTCCTTAAATAGACATATAAATCTTATGTCGACCTAAGGAAATCACAACACAATTTTATAGGTGCAGTGTATCTAGACAAGTAAACATAACTCATCACAAAAATGACCGCCAAGCAAACGGTGCCGGTAACTCATCACAAAATCAGATACTGGTTAGAACAGTCAATACTAATTAGAACAAAACTAGTGAACCATTGTCCTAGAATCTTCGTCAGTTCCTATTCACTTGATTATCAAAATTCCTTATTCGATCACCATTTGGTCTAGGATGCATGTATGGTACAGGATTGTTTGCAACATATCTGCACTCAATATATCTATGCCCATACATTCCACAAGTGTAGCAATGAACTTCAAACTTTCTAGACATATACCTAACATTAGTATTGTAACTTGCATTTCTGATAGGTTTGTTTCTACAGACATTTGCATTATGACCAAGCTTATGCCAAACAAAGAAGATAGGTTTAAAACCCTTCTTACTGGTAGTCTTATTGACTTTAGAAGTAGTTTTGTTCTTTGAGTAGTTGCTCTTTGTACCAAAGGATTCACCTTTTTCAGTTGTATGAAAACTAAGTCCAGAGATATCACCCTTCATTCTCTATGATTGAATTTGTTCTTCTAGCATGGTAGAACTTTTGATGAACTTCTCTGATTTCTCATTGGCTTCAGTAAGCTTTTTGACAAGATCTTCATTATGCTTAGATAGATTCTCTTTAAGAGATGATGCCAATTCAAGATCTAGCTTTAGGTTTTCCTTTTCCTTTGTTTCAACAATCAAGTCCTCATCCATAGTTTCTCTTTCTCATTTGATCTTTAAAATCTCTTGATCTCTTTCCTTCATAAGATCTTCAGCAACTCTTCTGGTTTCCAGTTCCTAACTCATTCGGATAGTGAGACCTTCTAGCTCTCTCCTTAGATTCAGTTTCTCACCCTATAACTTTTCAACTTCTTTTGCTAAAGCATCAATATTAGCTTTGACTAAAGAAATATTGTCATATATTTCTAACAATTTTTCAAATAGCTCTCTCCTCTTGACTTCGGAAGCTTTCAATTTGCCCCTAAGGGATTCAACTTCATTTTCAC
This sequence comes from Cryptomeria japonica, assembly GCF_030272615.1. Classification (NCBI taxonomy): domain Eukaryota; kingdom Viridiplantae; phylum Streptophyta; class Pinopsida; order Cupressales; family Cupressaceae; genus Cryptomeria; species Cryptomeria japonica. The sequence continues at coordinate 674,919,790 of NC_081411.1, forward strand.
TAGCTTCTAGCTCTCTAGCCATCTTGAAGTAGCTTCTGTTGCCCATGGTATTTTCAAGATTCCCTTCTAAGTGGTTAGGCTTCAAATAAGTTAGGCTCTGATACCAATTGATGGTCTGAAAAGCACTCAGAACAGTGGGGGATGAATCAGTGACACCAAAAAAAACACAACATTAAACACTAACCGGTAGAAGAACTTAACCAAGCATTTAGATAAAATACATGCTATTCAAAATGATATAACAAAATCCACAAAAAGTAAAGCATCCACCCTAACACAAGTGTTTATACATGGAAAACCCAAATAGGTAAAAACCACAGTGAGATGGAACTCACAAGTTAACTATCTACAATAATAGATAACTGATCGGTTAAGGTCGTACAAAGAGCTCTGCTGGGAGCGAATCTTGTTAGAGATCGCAAACTTGATTAGAAGCTTATACCCTATTAAGAGTACTACCCTATTAGGAGTAACCTCGATGGAGGATTTGAGAATCCAAACTAATGGATCACCTTGTTAGAGGATTTGCACAATGAAGCTTGTTAGAGCTTACCCAGTAAAGGGATTTGATTCTGTTGTAATGGTTATAGAACAACAAGAATGGTTTGATCTGTTTTGAGTAGCACAAAACTTTCTTGATTAGATCCTTCTAAGTACATTCAACACTGCTCTTCATCTTAACATTTGTCGCTCTTTGACAAAAATATTTTTCTGTTTTCACATAACACCTCTCTATTTGTTATCAGTTTAAAATGATTCATTGATATGTCTTTAAATAGACATATAAATCTTAAGTCGGCCTAAGCAAATCACAACATAATTTCCTAGGTGCAGTGTATCTAGACAATAAACATAACTCATCACAAAAATGATTGCTAAGAAAATGATGCTGGTAACTCATCACAAAATCAGATACTGGTTAGAATAGTCTATACCGGTTGGAACAAAAGTAGTGAACCATTGTCCTAGAATCTTCGCCAGTTCCTGTTCACCTAATTATCAAAATTCCTTATCCGATCACCATTTCATCTAGGATGCATGTGTGGTACAGGATTGTTTGCACCATATCTGCACTCAATATATCTATTCCCATACATTCCACAAGTGTAGCAATGACCTTCAAACTTTCTAGACACATACCTAACATTAGTTTTGTAACTTGCATTTTTGTTAGGTTTGTTTCTATAGACATTTGCATTATGACCAGGCTTATGGCAAACAAAGCAAACAGGTTTAAAACCCTTCTTACTGGTAGTCTTATTGACTTTAGAAGCAGTTTTGTTCTTTGAGTAGTTGCTCTTTGTACCAAAGGATTCACCTTTTTCAGTTGTATGAAAACCAAGTCCAAAGATTTCACCCTTCATTCTCTATGATTGAATTTGTTCTTCTAGCATGGCAGAAATTTTGACGGACTTCTCTGATTTCTCATTGGCTTCAGTAAGCTTTTTGACAAGATCTTAATTATGCTTAGACAGATTCTCTTTCAAAGATGATGCCAATTCAAGATCTAGATTTAGGTTTTCCTTTTCCTCTGTTTCAACAATCAAGTCCTCATGCATAGTGTTTCTTTCTCATTTGATCTTTAAAATATCTTGATCTCTTTCCTTCATAAGATCTTTAGCAACTCTTTTGGTTTCCAGTTCCTGACTCATTCATATAGTGAGACCTTCTAGCTCTCTCCTTAGATTCATTTTCTCACCCTGCAACTTTTCAACTTCTTTTGCTAAAGCATCAATATTAGCTTTGATGAAAGAACTATTGTCAGATATTTCTATCAATTTTTCAGATAGCTCTCTCCTCTTGACTTGGGAAGCTTTCAGTTTGCCCCTAAGGGATTCAACTTCATTTTCACTAGCTTCTAGCTCTCTAGCCATCTTGAAGTAGCTTTTGTCTCCCATGGTATTTTCAAGAGTCCCTTCTAAGTGGTTAGGCTTCAAAGAAGTTAGGCACTGATACCAATTGATGGTCTTGAAAAGCATTGAGAGCAGCGGGGGATGAATCAGTGACACCAAAAAAAACACAACATTAAACACTAACCGGTAGATGAACTTAACCAAGCATTCAGAAAAAATACATGCTATTCAAAATGATATAAAAAATCCACAAAAATTAAAGCATCCACCCTAACACAACTGTTTATATGTGGAAAACCCAAATAGGTAAAAACCACAGTGAGATGGAACTCACAATTTAACTATCTGTAATAATAGATAACTAATCGGTTAAGGTCTTACAAAGAGCTCTGCTAGGAGCAGATCTTGTTAGAGATCCCAAGCTTGATTAGAAGCTTATACCCTATTAAGAGTACTACCCTATTAGGAGTAACCTCAATGGAGGATTTGAGAATCCAATCTAATGGATCACCTTGTTAGAGGATTTGTATAGTGAAGCTTGTTAGAGCTTACCCGGTTAAGCAATTTGATTCTATTGTAATGGTTATAGAACAACAAGAATGGTTTGATCTGTTTTGAGTAGCACAAAACTTGCTTGATCGGATCCTTCTAAGTACATTCAACACTGCTCTTAATCTTAATATTTGTCGCTCTTTGACAAAAATATTTTTCTTAGTTTTCACATAACACCTTTCTATCTGTTATCAGTTTAAAATGATTCACTAAGATGTCTTTAAATAGACATATAAATCTTAAGTTGGCCTAAGGAAATCACAACACAATTTCCTAGGTGCAGTGTATCTAGACAAGTAAACATAACTCATCACAAAAATGACCGCCAAGAAAATGGTGTTGGTAACTCATAACAAAATCAGATACTGGTTAGAACAGTCAATACCGATTGGAACAAAACTAGTGAACCATTGTCCTGGAATCTTCGGCAGTTCCTGTTCACCTGATTACTAAAATTCCTTATCTGATCACCATTTGGTATAGGATGCATGTTTGGTACAGGATTGTTTGCACCATATCTTCAGTCAATATATCTATGCCCATACATTCCACAAGTGTTACAATGACCTTCAAACTCTCTAGACACATACCTAACATTAGTTTTGTAACTTGTATTTTTGTTAGGTTTGTTTCTATAGACATTTGCATTATGACCAGGCTTATGGCAAACAAAGTAGACAGGTTTAAAACCCTTCTCACTGGTAGTCTTAATGACTTTAGAAGCAGTTTTGTTCTTTGAGTAGTTGCTCTTTGTAGCAAAGGATTCACCTTCTTCAGTTGTATGAAAACCAAGTCCAGAGATATCACCCTTCAATCTCTATGTTTGAATTTGTTCTTCTAGTTTGGTAGAACTTTTGATGAACTCCTCTGATTTCTCATTGGCTTCAGTAATCTTTTTGACAAGATCTTCATTATGCTTAAAAAGATTCTCTTTCAGAGATGATGCCAATTCAAGATCTAGATTTAGGTTTTCCTTTTCCTCTGTTTCAACAATCAAGTCCTCATGCATGGTGTCTCTTTCTCATTTGATCTTTAAAATCTCTTGATCTCTTTCCTTCATAAGATCTTCAGCAACTCTTCTGGTTTCCAGTTCCTGACTCATTTAGATAGTGAGACCTTCTAGCTCTCTCCTTAGATTTAGTTTCTCACCTTGCAACTTTTCAACTTCTTCTGCTAAAGCATCAATATTAGCTTTGACTAAAGAACTATTGTCAAATATTTCTATCAATTTTTCAGATAGCTCTCTCCTCTTGACTTGGGAAGCTTTCAGTTTGACCCTAAGGGATTCAACTTCATTTTCACTAGCTTCTAGCTGTCTAGCCATCTTGAAGTAGCTTCTATCCCCCATGGTATTTTCAAGATTCCCTTCTAAGTGGTTAGGCTTCAAATAAGTTAGGCTCTGATACCAATTGATGGTCTAAAAAGCACTAAGAGGGGGGGGGATGAATCAGTGACACCAAAAAGAACACAACATTAAACACTAACCGGTAGAAGAACTTAACCAAGCATTTAGATAAAATACATGCTATTCAAAATGATATAACAAAATCCACAAAAAGTAAAGCATCTACCCTAACACAAGTGTTTATACGTGGAAAACCCAAATAGGTAAAAAACATAGTGAGATGGAACTCACAAGTTAACTATCTGCAATAATAGATAACTGATCGGTTAAGGTCTTACAAAGAGCTCTGCTGGGAGCGGATCTTGTTAGACATCCCAAGCTTGATTAGAAGCTTATACCCTATTAAGAGTACTACCCTATTAGAAGTAACCTCAATGGAGGATTTGAGAATCCAAACTAATGGATCACCTTGTTAGAGGATTTGTACAATGAAGCTTGTTAGAGCTTACCCGGTAAAGGGATTTGATTATGTTGTAATGGTTATTGAACAACAAGAATGGTTTGATCTATTTTGAGTAGCACAAAACTTTCTTGATCAGATCCTTCTAAGTACATTCAACACTGCTCTTCATCTTAACATTTGTTTCTCTTTAACAAAAATATTTTTCTATTTTCACATAACACCTCTCTATTTGTTATCAGTTTAAAATGATTCACTAAGATGTCTTTAAATAGACATATAAATCTTATGTCGACCTAAGGAAATCACAACACAATTTCCTAGGTGCAGTGTATCGAGACAAGTAAACATAACTCATCACAAAAATGACTACCAAGAAAATGGTGCTAGTAACTCATCACAAAATCAGATACTGGTTAGAATAGTCAATACCGATTTGAACAAAACTAGTGAGCCATTGTCCTGGAATCTTCCACTTGATTTCCATCTTCATCTTCATTTTCATTTTGATGCCGACTTAGTGTAGTCACAGGTTATCTCTTATGCACATACCGGTTGACACAAAGTAGTGGTTAGAGATAGACCTTAAACATACCGGTTGGTAGTGTAAACCAATGGAAGTTACACTATTAGTCAATGTAATCAAATATGTGTGTGAGAGTGTTTCATCAATGACAACAAGTGATGAATACATTACGATCATCATCAAGCCTACATAAATACACATGTATATATATATATGTATATATATACGTGTGGGACATATTATTGTGGCATTTAAGTATATGTATAATATGTACCCCATATTGTATGCATAATGATCATAAAGTATCGTTATTGATCCTGAAAGAACTTTTCAATAAAGTAATACATGAATATAATGGCCCAAGGCCGTGCTCACTTGTGTGAGCAACTTCATTATTTCAAACAAATACCTTTTGAGGCAAACTTTATTATGCCCATATTCTTTAATGTGGTGACAGACTTAAGTGAACAACCACAAACCTTTTAAATTAAGAGGAATGCAACTTGACACCTAAACTTTAGGAGGTTAGGAGGTTGCAAACATTATCATCACAATAAGCAAAAAGAGGCTATCGCCACTAGCTTATAAGCTGGAAAATTAACAAATTCACCAATGAATTCTTGCAATGAAATTTATCCAAATTAACTGTAATTTCCCTAACTACTTAGAATAAGTAGTAAATGATAAAAATTTGAAATCCATTCCAGAAAAATAGAGGAAAGAAAGATAGGTATTTTGATTCTAAAAAATACTGGGATCAAAACGTACGAACTGCTCTACTTATTTGGAAAGAAAAAAATAACAAATTTAATTCTAGGTTAAGTAATTGGTTCTTCCTTTGTTTGAATTTGAAAGGTTTTCCAATTTGAAATCAATTGCTTTTAGATTAAAGAGTTGTTGTAAGAAAGGCAATAAGCTTTGTAAGCTTGAAATCTATCTTTAATTTGTAATGTTATGCAATATTATGTTATGTCATATCACTTTGTTCAAAATATTCATGATTTATTTTTTATAAAAAAATTGTTCTAGATTAGATCACATCTATGATTGTGTTTTCTATACTACATAATTGGCTTGGAAGTTATATTTTGTTTCAATAATTTAAAATTCATATTAGGACATGATCATTACTCACTAGAGCATCTATCAAAGAGTTTGATTATTTATTTTGTCAAATTAAATTTAAAACCATCACAAGGTCATTTTAAAACATATGGTCACTAACTAAAGAGAGTATATAATCCTTCAAACATATTTAGGTATCAAACATTGAGACTTGTTTGTCTTTCCATTAATAGCGTAGTGCAATGGTTGAGAATTAAGTTGTTTGGCTGCCCACCTATTCAAATCTATAGAGATAAAATGATTGCAAGTGTTATTCCCTTGCTTATCTTTTGTACTAATGGGTGTGTACCTTTGTCTAGAAGTGAAAATTATGCATGCCTATTTGTGTCACATTGATCATGTGATAATTAAACCTCTCATTACTTTTATAAAAATTAAAACACTTGGTGTTTCCAACTATTGACTTCTATACATCACTAGCCAACACCTCTATTATTTTATAAGAAATTTATCGTTATTTACTTAGTTATGATGACTAATTACTAAAATGTGATATTGTATATTCTTAGCTTGAGCACATGATTCCCTCACTTGAAGAGTTATAGTGTATCCCTCTATGATGTTACTTTTAGTATTTCTTATTTTATATATCACTAGGTTGATTATGCTTGGTGACATCAACCTAGTAATGTGGGAGAAAAATGCAATGTCAAAAGTTGTATACCTTATAATTATCACATTGTGCATTAAGATGGCTTTGGTCTCCACCTCTAATAGCATATTCTAAGATCATTTAGGCCTAGGCTTAGCCTTTTATGTACTTGTAGCGCTAGCATTTTGTTGTTTTTTGTGTGTTCAACTCGTTGTGTTGCAATGTGTTTCCCTATGTTAGTTTTATGTTTTGTTCCCACCTTGTTAAATATTTGTACACTTTGTATATGGACATTAGTGTGGCATGTGAATGTTAGGACAGTGCACTTCCATCCTTTAACTAGATATAGTCATATGACCTATCAGGTCACTATATATAAAGAACACCCTACAATAAAAATATGTGTTCTACAATACCTAAACAAATCTATGAATTTCACTTAATCAACTAAGTGTATCAATATAAGTTAACATTATTTCACACATTTATTTCTTTGTTTACTATAATCCAATCAATAATTCGATACTGTCTTTCCCCAAATAATTCTATCGTTTCCATTAAGAAATCAATTGAAGTTGGAGTTTTGTCTAAATCTTGACAAATTCAAATATGGTACGTGATAAGAAATGAAAATAAGGAAAGGGATTCCTGCATTTCCAACATGCAAATATTCATAGATTTGAGTTGAAATGACAATAAGAAAAGTGAGTGAAGCACAACATGTCAAACCGCCATGTGGAAGTTTAGAATTGAAAATATTTGTGACCTCACAACTTCAAAATCTTTGCTCGTGAATTGGATCTTTCATATAATATTTGTATTCATTGTAACTACACATTTTAAGGATAAATAAAAGTCTTCAATGGACAAAATATTAAGTTACTTAATTTAATCATGATGGTATGAGTTTGTTTTATATAAAAATTAATTATTTATTCATAAATCAAGTTTATCTAATGTATATTCAAAGTAAGGGAAACAATATAGTTTTAGCAACTACCAATTTATTCTATTGTGTTAGCATAGAAGTTCTAGATGTTATTGATTCTAAATCAAGTTGTAATGCTTTAAGCTTTCACCTAATACATCTGTAACAATTAGATGAACATGTTTTTCTAATGCAAATGTGACACCAAGCTTGTCATATTGTACCTCTACATCTACAAGGTGCAATGGCATAACATAATGACACACCTAGCATGTTTATTGTAGACACTTAAATTTGAATGATTAATTTAATCATATCAAATCTCCTACGTCATTTGTATTAATTGAATAATTCATGTTATTCAATTAAAACCAAGTATCTCTTTTGGCTAAATTAATTAAATGAAGTCATGACCCGTAGCCAAATTAATTAATTAATCTCTTAATTAATCAAACCTACCCCTTTCTTCTAATCCTTGAATTAATTAATCAAATTTATTAATTCCCCCTTTTCCATCCCTATATTTGAATTTAATTCAAATATTCCTTTTCGTCACATGTCTCCTCACATTAACTACCCTTCTAACCTAACCTCTAATCTAACCTTTGAGCTCTAACCAACCCTATCACCTCAACCAACCTTATCCTATCCTATCCTAACCTCCGCTCACATGTGTGTTCACACTCATGATTCCCTAATTTCCTTAATATTAGGAAATTGAAGCCTATTTTGGGTGGCTTCCTCCCAAAATAGACATGTGTCCTTGAGGACACATGTCAAGCCCCTTCTTGACATTTGTCCCTCTAAGGGACACATGGCCTCCCTTGTTGAGCCAAGTGTGGAATCTTATTCCACATGACATTCTTAGGATTACCACTTGTCCTCTTTGACAACAAGTGTTGCATTTTCAAGGCCCTTCATCTCCCCTCCTTTCGTATTTAATCCCTCCCTTTCCTAAGCTCTCCATCCACCTTTTTTGCATCCACACTATTACAATGCAGCAATTCATCCACCCCTTTCACATCCATATCATCATAATGCAAAATTTCATTCATGCTTTTGTAATCATACCCTCATAATAAAAAAATCCCATCCAATCTCGCATCATGGAGCACAATAGAGCATGTGCTACATTATTGAGCACACATCCAACAGGAGAACAATAAAATCAAGAGGACATTGGTTTGCTTTTCATTATTGTTATTTGATGTTTCTAATTTTTTCTTCTATAATGTTCTCAATCTTTAGGTGTTTGAGTGAATCTAGTGTTAGCTTAAATTGCTTACTTTTAGCTTTCAATCTTTCATATCCGCTCACAATTTCCTTCACACATTTTTTGGCATTTTCGGTGGGACCCACTTCACAAGTTGATCAAATTGTTTTCTATTATTTAAGTGATTTTGATCGTAGGTATTCTTGATGCTTAAAGGAGAAAAAAGAATTCACACAACTCTATTTGCAAATTTTCATACAGATTTGTATCTGGTAGGTTTTCATTTTTAGAAGGTTTCTAAATCTGACAAGTTTTCATTTTTAGTAGGTTTCTAAATCTGGCAAGTTTTCATTTTTAGCAAGTTTCTAACTGTGGTAGGTTTCTATTTTTAGCAAGCTTCCATTTTTAGTAGGTTTCTAGATCTGGTAGGTTTCCATTTTTAGCAAGTTTCTAAATTTAGTAGGTCTCCATTTAGTAGGTTGCCATTTTTAGAAAGCTTCTAAATCTAGCAGGTTTCCATTTTTGGCAGGTTACCATTTTTAGCAAGTTTCTATTTTTAGTAAGTTCCTCTATTTAAAAATAGACTTTTGATGTTGTAATTTTGATTTCAAGTACTAATGGTATGTCTGCAACATGTGACAAGGATCACAAAGACGTTTGGATTTGCCAAATACTTACATTTGATGTAGGACATTGTTGAAGACTGTACTTTCAAACTAAGTGTCTTTGATTTTGATAGTTAGACAATATTTCAATTGGGGATTAAAATGAATAAAGTGTCTTTTGTGTTTGGCACACTTGTGCGCACATAGAGTGGACCTACTACTAACATGCACTATCCTCTTCCTTGGCTCTCGTGGTCCTAGGTGCAAGAGAAAAGTGTTAGCGACACTCATCTTTTTCTTTTTATTAGAGAATCACCTCTTAAGGGCCTCATCACCTCAAGGGAGTATTTCAAAACAAAGGCACATTGGGGATATCGTCTCTCCCAAGACATCCTCAAGTGGTGTTTTTCGAGCAACTATATAAAAAATGCGTTCCGATGACTAAAGTGTTGAGTGAATTCGTCATATGTGGAGGCCTTCTTTGCATCAATAAGCCCAATTAAATCCTTAAGTGGCTTTCTTCAAGAATCCATTGTTGGACTGGGCCTGTAAAAAAATTACTACGAACCATTGTTATAATGGCCCCAATCCTTCTACTTGTTGACTCGAGCATTGTGATATGTGCATGTCGAAGATACCCCTCATGTACCCTTCAATTTGAGATAGAAAATTACTCAAGATCTTGGGATCTTTAGAAATTTGAAGCTTGGCATGCCCGAGAAGTGCATGTTGTGGAATGGGGCCAGTGCTACCAAGCTTCTATTTATCTAGTTGAATATGGTATTCTGGGCAAGGGGATTCAACAAGTATTATCTTTTGACTAGCCTAAGAAGTACATGACTGTTAATGCACTTATTATACTTGCATGTTTGTCGTGTTTGGTGTCACAAAATATTTTTTCAAAAATCAATCCAAAGTGTCAAACATTTCACATCATTGGGTCCTAGCTTGGTCTTGTCCTTCAAGAATTGTTCCTCTCATTCTAGTGGATTTGTGTCAGTTGTCTTGTTACGTTGCCGAAATTTTGTCAACAGCATCTTTTGAGCTACCTAAGCTATATGTTGAATTAATCTATCATGTATGTCATCATCATTGTGTTCGACAAACCTCATCATTAATCAGATCTTGGTCATCACTTCTAGCTTACGTCGTCATTATTGTCTACTACCGTTTCGACTTGCATGGTCGCCTTTACATACTAGTTTCGAGTCATCATCTTGGTTCTCATCATCTCAATTTTTGCATCGTCACTATCGTCTATCATCATCTCTCATCTTCTAATTTGAGTCATCATTGCCTTCTTCCTAGGTCGTCAAGTGAACATCAAACCTCCAAAATCAAACATCAAATATCATCCTCTTTCCAACTTAGAGTCAATATTTATCCTAGTCTGAGCTTGTCATTCATCATATTCTAGGCTTTGTTCTATCATCCATCTTAATCTTTCATCTCTCCAACTCATCAACTAATCGTCATGTCACAATTTTATTATGACAAGTTTGGTTATCCTTCATTTTCTTCTACTGTATCCCATTCTGATGATGATGAGAGTATGGTTGATCAAGACAAATATGAATTGAAAAATCTTGATGCTCTCATCCTTAGCAAGACTGCACCAAGTGTTAGATACCAGAATCCAACTTTTCATCCTAGCTACCCTACCATTCCTCCATATATATCCACTCATAGTCCTTATCACACCTTTGACAAGGGAAATCTAACACTTATTCAAGTTATGCTTAATTTTCTAGCTCTATTGATTCTTTCATTATTTTTTTAAGTCAAACTTTCATCCATCCTCCCACCTTATTTCTCTTTCCTTGATTCCTTCTAAATATTTTCACCTGATAACTTGTTAAATATTTCCCATCAAAGATTGAGAATTATAATTTCCTTCAACATGGTACTAGGTATGAATCAAGCCTAAACTTTGATATCTAAAATTTGAAGAGTAATGTTAATTACCTAAGGTTATACATTTGGATTTCCCTCTTCTAAAATGAATTTTTAGTTACCCCAATGTCCAGCAACTCAAATTGTGGTTTTAATTATGGATTTTGTCTAATCCTTGAAATTTAAAACATCTTGCCTATTTTTTTGACTTCCCATAACCCACTAGAATAGCCCAAAAGGCCAAATGGTCACCTAAAAATGATCCAAGGCACTGGAAAGGTACCAATAACTAATAGTGGTAACTTTTTTATTGCCTAATGAGGATTAAGAGCAATTTTGGTACATATGTGATTTAAAGAATTGGAATGGTGGCTTGTTAGAAGTGGTTAATTTTTTCGTTTATTGGTTGAAAGGCCCAATACCTAAAAAAATAATTCCTAGAAACATTTAACCCAAGTCTCACAAATTGAATATTGAAAGATTCAAAGTTCATTTGAAATTTACTATAATGGATCAAATCTTACTACAAGTAAAGTCTCTTGATGTCGAGCAGTAGTTTTCACTATGGATTTCATGAATTCATTGACTATCTTGCATGCAGATAGTGATGTGATTGGTGAGAAAACTAACATGTCTTAATGGAAAGATCTTGATAGTTCTAGTATGGTTTTTGATGTCAAAATTATATTTTCTAGACAACATGGTGCAACATGCAACATTTCTTATAATGGCATAATAGGTCCTATTATGCCATGACATGGCCTAATAGGTCATGGCATAATAGGTCCTATTATGCCATGACGTGGCATAATAGGTCCATAATTGGTCCTATCATACCATGACATGACATAATAGGACCATAATAGTGTTGGAATAGAAGGAATACAAGAACACTGAGAGGGGGGGGGGCGTGAATCAGTGTTATGCCAGTGTTATAAGATTTTACCTTATTACAACATACACATATAAACTGGTAAATGAAGAAACAAATAACATGAAGTAAATAAACTAGCCACATGAATGAACAACATAACACACTAATTTTTTTACGTGGAAAACCTCAAAGAGGAAAAACCATAGTGGGATTTGTGACCCATAATATCAATTCATTGGCCATATGAAAGATATTACATAGCATGAGGGCCTGCACATGCAAGAAGGCACACTGCCTAGAGCACACTGCTCATTACAAAGGAGTCTCACTGACTACAGGCTTCTGCTAAGATAAAACAATAATGGTGAACTCACAAAATGCATCTGCAATGCCAAAAAGAGTTTTGATTATAGCTTTGTTCTGTACCGATTCATAAACTCTAAACCCTTTTACTAATATCTCCTTTGCACTAAGAATGCTTTACAAAATGTCAACTGATCATTGCATGATATTAATTTTGTACACAAATGATCAACATACATATCCTTCGCATCAATTTTCTTCTCCACATTGTTATATATCAAAATGACCTAATAAACTGACTTATATACCCTTTACAAACAATATGCCTTATGTCAGCTTAAAACACGTTACAAAAGATATTCAATGTCAACTCTATACAATAATTACAAAATGATTTTACAAATAAAACCTTTCCTGGATCCCAGACTGATGTTAGCTTAGCTGAAGTGTTGGACATCAGTGTCGGTGTCGATGTCGATGCTGGTGTCAGTTATGACCCTAATTACTCCAATGCTGGTGTTTGTCAGTATCTGTCGGTATCTACTGGTGTCTACCTTCTATAGAATCTTGTTGCCATCAATGACAACATATAAATCCAATGAGTGTCAATTGCCAACAAATAGGACCTTTATGCCATGACATGGCATAAATAGTCCTATTGTACCATTTCATGGCATAATAGGACCTATTATGCCATGATGGCATAATAGGTCCTATTATGCCATGTCCGTGTATGGCATGACCAACTATGGACCTATTATACAATTTCATGGCATAATAGGACATATTATGCCATCATGACATAATGTGTCATACCATGACATGGCATAATAGGAATATAATTTGCCATCATGGCATAATGTGTCCTATTATGTCATGGCATAATAGGACCTACTATATTCCTATTATGCCATGGCATGCCTTAATTTATGACATGATGGCATAATATGTCCTATTATGCCATGACATGCCATAATAGGTCCGTAATTGGTCCTATTATGTCATGTCATGGAATAATAGGAAAATAGCTATCAAATCTATAATAATTTGACTATGTCAATGGCTAATTCTTAATGAATATTTCATTTTGGTTTTGGTTTTGATACATCCCTTTAGTTTTGGTTTTGTTTTGATTTGGTTTTGGTTTTTGATTTCCATTTAGTTTCGGTTTTATTTCAATTTGGTTTTGGTTTTGATGTTTGTGAGATATCTTGTATCTTGTAAATTTGATATTTTATTTTGTTAACTATTTAGATTTGGTTTTGATTTGTAAATTTGTTGATTTTGGTTTAGGTTTTAGGGTTAACTATTGAAGAATATTTTAGATCAAAATGAAGAATTTACAAATGTAAAAACAAATTTACTTATAGGCTGCTTTAAAAAAAAACTTAAATAATACCAAAAATACTGAAATAATACTCAAAAAATAGGAAAAATATACAAGAAAATAAAAAAATGTGAAAATGGATGATTGAATATGTACCCGGGATAGTGGTGGAGAACAGAACACTCCCCCATTTTTTTTCAAGTGGGCTCGCATTTGAGAACAAAATGGAGGCCCATTTAGTTTCACCTCAGGGCCCCATTATGTTTTGCCTTAGGGGCCTGAAGCAAAAATGACCCCCCATTTTTTGAAAATGGGCCCCCGTTTCTAAGAGCGTATTTTCCAACACGCAGACTTCCACCAATTTGTGACCCTTTACCTTGTAGTTACCCAACTAGTACCTTCTTCTTGGTGGGAATCTAGAAGACTAGGGCCAACATATCAGGGGACAAATTAATCACCACTTTTCCATCAGTGTCGAGACATTGCATAGTGTCAGGATTATAGGATTGTGCAATTTGCATTATAAATTCTTGGGCCTCCACTGATTGTAGGATTACAATTGCCTCTACAAGAATGGATCTTTTAATCTGCCTGTATTCTGCACTTAGTCCAGGTTTCTCCAATTTCTTTTCAATGTCTTTGAGATCAATATACCCGATCTACATGTCTGTTACCCACTGAATTGCATCTTCCTGCTTTGAGGTGTATGTTCCCCCTGGTATTGGTATTTCATTGTGACTTGGAGCTTCTCAAGATCTTTTGCCTTTCAAAAAGATTCCATTAACATAGCTAAGCCTACAAAGCCAACCAAATAGGCATCAAACACTACTCAAAGAAACATCACTACAAAAGAAGCTCACTTCAGGACTCCAGGATCTCGAGGTGAGAAAAAAGAGAAACTACAAAGAAAACCCATGATTTTGTGAGCCCGAGGTCCTGATTTTTGAAAACTAATAGGATTAGAAAATTTAGAACCTTGGGAACCTGAGATACCCAACTCACCAACAACACAAAAAGGAACCACTTCAAGAACTTGGGAACCTGGATTTTCAAAGTGGTGAAACTACTAATTATGGAAAAAAACTTGGGACTTCATGGTTCTAAAGTTCTGAGGTAGGACTCTAAGATGCAACAAAAAACTTCAGAGAACTGAAGTCTCGAAAAACTATAAAGACGAAGCATAAAAGAGGGTTCAGGATCCTGAAGTTGTGGGGTTCCCAATCAAACAAACATGCAAAAGAGAAACTAATTCAGGAACTCGGGAGCTTAGGTTTTTGAATTAATTTAAACAAGACCCAAAACACAATAAAACCATCATTTTGGGAACTCAAGAACCCGAGTTTCTTAATTCATGGAAAACAAACCAATGACCCCTATTTCAGTAACTCAAGAACCCAGGTTTCCGAAGTAGGACAAAACAAAATGAGCAAGGAAAAAATTTATCATTTCGGGAACTCGAGAACACAAGTTTCCAAAATAATAAGACAACGAAAAAAACTCCTAACACAGAATCTTGGGAGCCCGAGTTTTCGAGGTTAGGGAAAAATAGAAAACCACAAGAAAACAAGCAAACCAAGCAAAATCTAACAAAACAAAACTAAATCACACAAAATCTAACCTAAGATGCACTAAAATCTGTATGAAGGAGGTGACAAGAGCACCTACCTGGCACAAAGAGTACCTACTCATAAAATAAGACTTGAATATATCGATAGAGGGTAGTATCATTTTTCTAATCAAACACACTTATTGTCTCTCTAATCTGCTTCCCATGAGGAAGAATACAAAGATAAGGCTATGTGTAGACTGTAGGGACCTAAATAGAGATTCACTCAAATATTATTACCCACTACCCTCTATGGAATATTTTTTTTCCTTTTATCGGGTTTTGAGAGGTTTTCACTCCTTGATGGCTATTATAATTATAACCAAATTTTGGTGAAAGAAGATGACTAATACAAGGCATCTATTAGAAACTCAAGGATTAGAAGCAAATCCGACTTTAGGCTACCACAAATTATCTACAGTATAGAAATGGATCATCAACCAACTTTAAGAGACATAACCCTTGATTGAAATTTCCATATATAATGGCTATAAATTATATCCAAAATATAATTAAATGCTAATTGAGAGACATAGTGTGAGATATGCTTGAAGCATAGACTAAGACTTACATTTTGATGATGATCTATAGTTGTGTATTATGATGAAAGAATGTTTCTTTTGTTGATGATGTTGTCTAAATGGTGTATTCTATTAAGTCACTTCTGAATATGATGATTTCTCTTACTATTCCCTTTGGGGCATAAAGCTACTACATAAAATATATTTGGGGTAAAACTCTTTGGCTTGTACTTTCCAACATTGGGGCAACATTTCAAATTAACATGGACATGGATTTTTAGGGATTAATGAACAAGATTGTTCTTGTTTACCTCAAGTGATAATATAACTATTTTTTTAAAAGATGCTAAAGAACATTTTTTATCACATTAAATAGTTATCGTAAATTGAATAAATCTAATTTATTTAATTTCCTCAAATTATAACCAAATTGAATGAAAATCATTTAATTCAATTAAATCCTATTATCCCCCCCATCCACTTGCAAAATCCCAAACCCCTTCCTAATCCCTTCTAGAATCTTCTAATCGCTTCTAATTAACCTAACCCTCCTCTAACCTTTGTCACATCCCTAAGCAAAGGGAAGTCACTTCTCAAAAACCTTAAAGTCTTGGATAACCATTAAAGGTTTTCAACCTTCAACCACCAAAACCCTTAAAGTCTTTGAAAACCATTGAAGGCTTCCAACCTTCAACCACTTAATCCCAAAGTCTCCACTAACCATTAATGGTTAATTCAAACCCTCCTACATGGTTAAAACATTTGTTTTGACTCAACCTCTACCCAACCCAAGGGTCTCATCAGGTCATTAATGCTTTGACCTTGATTATCTCTTAATCATTTGCACAAAGGTTTATCTTTGGATTAGATCTTAATTCATTGGGTAAACCTAACTTAGACTTGACCCTTAGCCTTTAGATAACCATGAGGTCTCCTCAGGCCTTTAATGCCTCCAACCTCTTCTTTCAACCCAACCCTATGTTGACACTTGTCACCATTTCATTGGTGCCAATTGTGCACATGGATCCCCAACTTTCAAACTTGGCCCTTGATTAAACCTTTCAATCCTGACCATCCATTGCCCTATTTGTGCTATAAATAGAGCTCTCAATCCTCCATTTTAACAATCATCTTTCAAATTTGAAGCATCACACTTATGCTCAAATTCTTTCAAGCTTTTTCATATCATTTTATGCTCATCATTTAGCCTCTCTTTAATTTAGGAATATAGACTAAATATGCATGTTTAGAGTAATTTATTTATCATTTTAGCTCAATCATAGACTAAATATAGTATGCTAGGATAGTATTTATAATAATCTTGTCATTTTATCATTTAGTTTATTGCATTTCTAAGATCATACATAGCTAAGCATCCATCTCATACTAAAATTTATCAAAGCATCTCTTGTTCTCATATTTGCCATCCCTAAACCATTTTGCTCAGTAATCTGAGAGCAAAAACATTGGTTTGAGGGACATTGTGAGATAGAGAACCATGGGACCCTCCTTGGGAAGCTGAGTAACACCACGTTACTCCATAGCTTGCATCAAGAAGTCTTGTGTGTGTGTGTGGACTAGTTTTTCTCAATATTTTCACATTTTAAGTTTTATTCGCCCACTTTTCCCGCATACATTTTTGGCGCCCACCGTGGGGCTAGACCCCAAATAACAAATCGGTTTTTCAAATTAATGACTTTTGCAGGTCCGCAGGAAACAAGAATCAGCGCGTCGAAAACATATCTTAGCGCATCCACCTAACAGTTTAACACTTCTAGCCTGCTGTTTAGCATGTGGGGTCTCTTCTATAGCGCGTAAAGTCATTCCTTTAGCGCACGATTTTATTTTAAAAAAAATTTCCTGTAGGTCTCGACGCGGGAAAAACACTGTTTAGCGCATCCAGTAAACAGAGTAGCACATCCAATCCACTATTCAGCACGTGGAGACCATCATCTAGCGCGTGCAGTTCAAACATTAGCGCATAACCTTCGTTAAGTTTTTTTCCTGTAGGTATCAACGCAGGAGAAAAACAGAGTAGCGCATCCGGTTAATAGTCTAGCGCATCCTACTTACTATTTAGCGCGTGGGATCTATACTCTAGCGCATGAAGTCAATCTTTTAGCGCATCAAAACACTAATATTTTCCTATAGGTCTCGACGCGGACAAAACACAGAGTAGCGCATCGACTAAACAAAGTAGCGCATCCAATCCACTGTTCAGCGCGTGGAGACCATCATCTAGCGCGTGCAGTTCAAACATTAGCGCGTAACCTTCGTTAAGTTTTTTTTCCTGTAGGTATCAACACGGGAGAGAAACAGAGTAGCGCATCTGATTAACAGTCTAGCGCATCCTGCTCACTGTTTAGCGCATGGGGTCTATACTCTAGCGCGTGGAGTCCTTTCTTTAGCGCGTGACTTTCACTAATATTTTCCTGTAGGTCTCGACGCGGAAAAAAAAAGAATAGCGCATTGGAAAAATAGTTTAGCGCATTGGGGGCACATAATAGCGCGTGGGTGCTTTTTCTTAGCGCATCTGTGCAATAGTTTAGCGCATAGAGTTGGCAAAGCCAAAAATTTATGACAGAGTCAAAAATTAGGCTTGTGAGAGACATAATATATACGGAATATAACATTTAAGTATAAGTGATGTAGCGTCCTAAAATTGTGACACTTGCAATTTCGATTGCATTTCGGTCTTCACGATGGCGACGCAACACGCAACCTAAATGGAGACCCCGAAACCTGATTATGACACTGAAAACTGCATTTTCAAGCACCCTGGCCTGAACCTCCCTTGCACCCTGCTGTCCTGGGAGGTGGGACCAGAGCGCCCAGCGCCCTAGTCCTCCAGGACCATGGCGCCCAGCGCCCTGGTCCCTGGGTCCTATTTTGGGCAAGGTCTCCTATGTGCATCGGGTCTTTATGTTTGCAATTTGGAAAATAAACTTTCCTGGTCGGCCCAAGGTCGGTAAAATCAGTCTATCAGCCCTAAATGACAAGTATATAAACTACATTTTCCTCCCTCATTTGGACATGAAATGATATGACGGAAAAAGCGTGGAAACTATACTCAAGCATTCAAGCATTCAAGCATTCAAGCAATTGATCATTCCAAGTCTCCATTCAAGGCTAAGTGTTGCATTCAAGACAAGGATTCAACCATTGAAGAGGAGATCACATATTACTACAACATACAACATCTAAACCTTCGCACATAAGGATACAAACATCCTTACAACAAGGTATTAGTACTTGTTTTACATTACAGTCATTTACATTTACAGCACTTGCTCATTTCTTGGTTAATTCCAAAACTGGGGTTTGACCTAAAGGCAAACCCCTCATCCCTAACCCCCCAATCATCTTCGCTTTTCTGTGTGTAGGTTGCAGGTACGCGGTTGAAATTGAAGATCTGGAATCCTTGTGCAGAGACGAACAGATCCCCCTTCGTTTCGCAGATTTTTCGGAGGACCGTGGCGGTCAGGCGCCATCGTCCCGGCGACTTTTGCTCAAATTTGCAGGACAGCGCCGTATTGACATTTTACTGCTAATTCCAGGTCCGCAGCTTCATACTATATTCCTATCTCTGTTTATAAGTGAATCTTTCTCACTTTCTATGCATTCCTAGGTCAATCCTTCTATTTACATTTCTTTACAAAAGAGGGTAGCCTTGCTGTCTTAACCCTTGAAATTAATATAGAATCCAATCTTGCATTGCGCGGGATTGGATCTTGTGGGTTTCAACCCCTCTTTTGAATGTAGAGTCTCCCAAGTGAAAACCGTCAACCCTAGCGACCTCCCTTCTCTCTCCTCGGAGTTGGAAGAGGGGAGAGCAACTAGGGTTCGATTGCGATTTTCCGCTTTACATTTTGGTGAACCCGACGTGAACATCCTTTCTGATTTTTCATGATTAGATCTGAAAATTGGATTCCTTGATTACATTTCCATGTTTGATCTTTTGCAAAGTTTTAGAGGTGATTGCATGAAAACCCTAAAATTTTCTTTTTAGTAATTGAACTTGTGAAATATTTAATTATTGATGCTTGTTTCAGATCTGTCCTTCTATTACAAATTATCAATTCATATTTGTGCTTCAATTTTGAAAATTAAGTGGTTAAGTGTCAAAACCCTAGTTTTTGAAACCCTCTTGATTCAACCTTTGTCCGATAATTTCACTGATCAAAACATCTCCAAATCAGCTGTAACTTTGGATTCCGCAATAAAATCACAATATCTTTCATCCCTGAAAATTTGGAAAAAAGTTGCGAGGACCGTGTGCACTCCGAGCGCCACCGTCCCAGACATTTTTTCCAAAATTTCGGGAGCTAGATCTTACTGTATTTTTCTGCTAAAATCCAGAATTTTGGCTGATTTTATCAATTATAACACTTTCAAAATTACAGTCAAAGTTGGTCTTGTGATTGCTTGGTTTAAGGCTCCTAAACATTCAAAAATTGTTGAAATTGAAATTTTGTGTCAAAATTGTGTTTCTTACAGTCTTAAATCTGAAAAGTGTGTTTGCATTCATTCGAAATTTCAGTGCTTTATTCAAATTCTTGCATTTTGTGACTTTTGAAATTAAGTGCTTAATTACAACAACTTTAATTTCCGCTTTCAAAACTGAATTTTGCGTGAAATTGAGTCAATTTTTAAATTTCAAAATTTGCATTGCTCTTAACATTCCCTCTAAAATCATAAAATTCAAAATTTCAGTTTCCCTCTCTTTTTCAAAATTCAAATTTTGCATTTTTCGACAATCTTGGTAGGGTTCAATTTTGAGATTGCAACTTTAATTTGGCCGATCTACAGATCGTATAATCACTCAATTTTTTCAGATTAGCTCTAACATCATCATAACTTTCATCCCTGCAAATTTCGAAAAAAGTTGCAAGGACCGTGTTGCACTCCGAGCACCACGGTCACGAACATTTTTTTCGAAATTTCAGGAGACTATCGTGATTGCATTTAACAGCTTAAATCTGGAAGATTGGCTGATTTTACTAAAAATTGCTACCTCTAAAATTCAAAATCCTCTTTCTCTCTCTAGTGCATGATTTTTACAACAATAAGCCCTACTTATCCTATTCCCGTTAGACGAAGCCTTAGAATTAAGTCTATCCAAGGTTTAATTACTGAGGAGATGGAACCTAATTTGAATAGCCTTTTTAACGAGGACACGGGAAATTCCTCTAATCCTCCTAATGATGAAGAAGCTCTCCTTGAGGTTTCTGTAGAACAACTTTCGAAATTGGATAACCAATTTGACGATTTTCAGAAATGGATGTCGCAAGAGTATCCTGATAGTCAAGCTCTTTCATTAATTGAGGGTCTAAAACGCATGCTTCAAAGTGATAAGAATGGAATTGATATTTTGCGTGGTATTTCGCACATTGTGAATTCGAATGTGATGTCTATGAAAAGTTGTGCCGAAACTTTAGGTTATACACAACTTCCCACTCAAGTCAATCATTCTATTCCTTTGACAGCTTCTATTGCTAGCATACCTACCTTTACATCAAACATAATGACTACTTCTATACAAGACACTCCCCCTATGATCACCAGTCATGGGGGCAATCCTCCTTCTTCAATTAACCCTCTTCCTTCATTCAATCCAACTTCTTCATTCATTCCTTCAATAAGTGTTCCTATTATGAACATGACGCAAGGGGGCAATTCATTTAACCATTCCATTCCTCCTTGTAGCGCTCCTCTTCTTCAATCATCTCCTACGACTAACTATCATAGTGTCCCACCACCTTACTCTTTACCTTCTTTCAATAACATAACACCTCCATCTCAATCTAACACATCTAACATGAACTCTTCGACTGAAGCGACCATTAATAATCTTGCACAAAATGTCTCTTCTTTACAGCAACAAATTGCCTCTATGAATCAATCTAAGTTTAGTGTGCCCACATTTGATGTTGCGAGCCCACTTTCTCTTGACATTGTTCGAGCTATTCCCCCTAAACATGTTGAAATCCCGCATTTGGAACTTTATAATGGTAAAGGTGATCCTCTAACACATGTTAAGACTTTTCAAACAATTTGTACCGATTTTGCTTATGACCAAAGGTTGCTTGCAAAACTGTTTACTAGAACATTAAGAGACAAAGCCCTACAATGGTATTGCTCGTTGCCTTCTTATTCTATTACTTCTTTTGAACAACTTGCAAATGCTTTCATTCAACAATTTCAAAACAATATAAGTCCTAAAGTTACTTTGATTGATTTAATGCATTGTAAACAAGGTGTTAAAGAAAAAGTGACTGATTTCATTGGTAGATATAAGCATTTGTATGCTCAAATTTCTTTTCCAGTGCCTGACAATGATATTCAAAGAACCTTTATTTCTAATTTACAAAAAGATATTTGAGACAAACTTCTGTTTTCTAAGTTTACTTCTTTCCAACAGTTATGTGCAACTCTTCACAATTATCAACTGACTGTGAGTCAAATGGAACAATCACATCCTATGGCTCCGAGTGATAAGGGTGATAGTAGTCAACAACATTTGGGAAGTTTAAACCGAACAGAGATTCCATCAAATTCAATGAAAACATCGTTAACATCAATGTGAATGCAGCATCAGGTGTGCCTCCTATTTCTAAATTTTTCAAGAAAGAAAGAAAGTATACTCCTTTGAATGAATCATTGCATAGTATTATGAATAAGTTATTGCAACAAAATGTGCTTACTCTTCCTCCTATAAGGCAAATTTACCCTACAAAGATTAATTCACCTTATTTTGATAACAAATCTTTTTGTCAATTTCATCGTCAGCTTGGGCATGATACTGAAAAATGTTTTTCTTTAAAGGGTAAAATTCAAGATTTGATTGATAATAATACTATCTCTGTTTCTGGAGTGAATGATAAAGGCAACACATCTGTAGCTCCTCCTAATCAAAATCTTTAGATTTTCACTAATCCATTACCTTCTCATACTTCTAATGCAATTGATACCAATGAGTCCTCTGTCTCACCTGAGGATCTTGTGTCTATGACTCTGAATGTGATTAACTTTGTAGAGCAGCAGACACTCCCTAAAGAACCTTCCATCACATTTGATTCTACTGAAACTATCAGAGCACCTGATGGTCCTTTATACATAGTTGCAAAAGTCAAGAATACACCTTGCCGTGGAGTGCTTATTGATCCTTCGTGCATGGTTAATGTTATTATTGAAGAGTTTCTTTTTACTTTGCAATTGAATCAAGTGATCTATGACAAAACAAATGTGGTTGTGAAATTATTTGATGCATTTTCTTCTCCTGCAATTGGTTCTATTACATTACCTATTGAGGTCCATAACAAATCCCTTGATGTAAACTTTGCTATTATTCCTTCATCCGAACAATTTCGTGTGAAGCTTGGCTATCCTTGGCTATCTTCCATGAAAGCTATTGCTTCTCCCATTCACAAGTGTTTGAAATTTCCCCATAATGGTGAAGTTGTTACTGTCAATCATAGTCTCTTTAAACCAGCTGAAAGATCTTCTAGTGTTCCTGTTGATTACTTTTGGCCTAAACAATTTCAATCTCTTCCTCCGCGAAGTGATCATCTGTTCAAATCTTATCAAAAGTGGAAAACAGATATGATCTTATCTCTAAGTGAACCTAGAACACCTAAACTTGACATTCCTATCATTCTTAAGAAGGAAGTTCTTCCTTTGAGAGATAAAACTAATGTCTTTCCTCAAGAAGATTCCCCACCCGTTCCCATGGATGTGACTATGTCTATGCCTAATAAACCTTCTAAGAGTAGACCTATACCTCCTCATCATGCTGGACTTGGTCTCCTTCTTAAACCAAATATTCCTCCTTTATATGGAGCAGTTCCTCCTCCTTCCTTTTATAGAGAGAAGAGACCTTCTTCTTCTCCTATTATCCAACCTAAGAGACCACAACCTAAACACCCAAGTGATAAGGATGAGAACATTCCTCCTCCTCAATCTTCTCCACTTCCTACTAAGACTAGACGAAATCGTTCTGCACGTGAACGCCGACGAAAACGTCGTCTTAGAGCTCAAACAGCTGCTTCTCAAACTTTACAATCTCCAAAAACACCTTCAATGAGCATTATTCCATTTTCTCCTTAGCCGGACATTGAGCCTAAATCTCCTAAACATAAGATGCATGATGGTCTTGATCCTGTGCGAGTTAAAGATCCTATTTTTATAAATCTTGATGATGATATAGATGAAAATGTTATTAATGATGAAAATGTTACTCCTCTTGCTTCTGATACTGAATATGAACTTGTTGATATTGATAACCATTTATCTAATGAATTTTCTAAAGCACTTATCCTAGCTCCTAGACAAGAACAACGTGGCTTGGAACATGAACATAGCCCTTGTTTGGATCTTGTGATAGCTCCATCTGCTGTGTTGGATGTTCCTCCTCTAGCGTGTTCCCTACCTTCCCGAAACATTGATCAACAAGATCGAGGGATAGATGACATGCTAGACTAGTTACATTAGCATAGCAGATTCTCTCCTCCTCTCTTGTGTTACTTCTTCTATATGTTATTCTCATTCTTCTATTTGTCGTCCTTAGTGTTGTCTACTTGAGGATGATGCAAAGCATTGAGATCTCTTTTGGTCTCTCTCATGTTGACTCAAAAAAAACATGTGTTCCCTTCTTCTAGGTGACCTTCCTTGATTGGGGAATGAAGAACAATTATGCATACATACATATGATATATACATGACTTATCATACAGCATACTGACCCCGAGGAAAGCGAAGTCACCTCGTGCTTTGTGTCTTGTGTCTATTATCCTTGGGTTTATCTCACACTTGGGGGCTAAATCCTTGCGATAACGTGCTCCTTTCCTTTCTCATTTCTTATGTGTATCACTACGTTAAAACAATCACCCCCGTTGAGGCATGTGCGATCGCTTTAACGTAGGGGGGCATACACCCTGTCTATCCCTTTAAGATACTTGAAAATTTCTTGGCGAACTTAGCTTTGCCTTGAAAGTTTTTGGTATTTTTCTTGCATGACTCATAGTGAGGGAACCTTACTACTGACAGTCATGGTTCTCCCTCGTGGTCTTCCCTTTTACTTTCTCAATCGAATTCGTAAGATCCTTAGTCCACTGGGGGCTTGGTGTGTCTTGCCTCCTTGACGTGGTGAAAGTATTTCAATGTTGTTTCCTTGTACTTTACCGGAAGTATGAGCATACATACTCCCGCTAAAGTGGGGGCTAAATGTAGCATCCTAAAATTGCGACACTTGCAATTTTGACTGCATTTCGGTCTTCACGATGGCAACGCAACATGCAACCTGAATGGAGACCCCGAAACCTGATTATGACACTGAAAACTGCATTTTCAAGCACCCTGGCCTGAACCTCCCTTGCACCCTGCTGTCCCGGGAGGTGGGACCAGAGCGCCCAGCGCCTTGGTCCTTCAGGACCAGGGCGCCTAGCGCCCTGGTCCTCCAGGACCATGGCGCCCAGCGCCCTGGTCCCTGGGTCCTATTTTGGGCTCGGTCTCTTATGTGCATCGGGTCTTTATGTTTGCAATTTGGAAAATAAACTTTCCTGGTCGGCCCAAGGTCGGTAAAATCAGTCTATCAGCCCTAAATGACAAGTATATAAACTACATTTTCCTCCCTCATTTGGACATGAAATGATATGACGAAAAAAGCGTGGAAACTATACTCAAGCATTCAAGCAATTGATCATTCCAAGTCTCCATTCAAGGCTAAGTGTTGCATTCAAGACAAGGATTCAACCATTGAAGAGGAGATCACATATTACTACAACATACAACAACATACAACATCTAAACCTTCGCACATAAGGATACAAACATCCTTACAACAAGGTATTAGTACTTGTTTTACATTACAGTCATTTACATTTACAGCACTTGCTCATTTCTTGGTTAATTCCAAAACTGGGGTTTGACCTAAAGGCAAACCCCTCATCCCTAACCCCCCAATCGTCTTCGCTTTTCTGTGTGTAGGTTGCAGGTATGTGGTTGAAATTGAAGATCTGGAATCCTTGTGCAGAGACGAACAGATCCCCCTTCGTTTCGCGGATTTTTTGGAGGACCGTGGCGGTCGGGCGCCATCGTCCTGGCGACTTTTGCTCAAATTTGCAGGACAGTGCCATATCGACATTTTACTGCTAATTCCAGGTCCGCAGCTTCATACTATATTCCTATCTCTGTTTATAAGTGAATCTTTCTCACTTTCTATGCATTCCTAGGTCAATCCTTCTATTTACATTTCTTTACAAAAGAGGGTAGCCTTGCTGTCTTAACCCTTGAAATTCATATAGAATCCAATCTTGCATTGCGCGGGATTGGATCTTGTGGGTTTCAACCCCTCTTTTGAATGTAGAGTCTCCCCCAAGTGAAAACCGTCAACCCTAGCGACCTCCCTTCTCTCTCCTCGGAGTTGGAAGAGGGGAGAGCAACTAGGGTTCGAATGCGATTTTCTACTTTACAAGTGACATTTCCTCTTCTCTTTTCTCTTTCTTATACTTTAAGTTATATTCCATATATACTTTCAGGATGTTTGAGAGGGGTTTCAGACCTCTAGGAGTTGTAATGCAAAATCTAGTTTTTGGAAGATCTTCCAAATTTTAGACTTAGTTAAATTTCAGGGCATTTCAGGATCAGGATTGTAAAATTTGTAACCAAGATCAGAATTTAGGCTTGTGTAAGCCCACACTAACATTTGATCACTAATTGTGTGTAGGTTCTAATATTTTTTGTGCAGGGGAAGGAGCAAGTTTAGAGGCTTTAAGTTTCTTTTTTTACTTTCTTTCAACAAAAGTTGGTTAAAAAGAACTCACTCTCTTTTTTTGCACAAATTAAAATAAACCTCATCATTTCATTTGGATGCATAAAATGAACTTCATGCCTTCCTTTTTGGTGTTTTAAAAGAAACTTCATCTTTTCTTTATTGCAAGAAAAAAATAACAACAAAACAAACCTTTCATTCCTGCAAGTTAGGAAAAACACTTCATTTTGGAAGCTCTAAAAAGAACAAGACAAACAATCTTTACTTTGGCAAAAGTTTTAAAATGAACCTCACCTTCCTTTGGTGTTTAAAAGGATTCACTTCATTTTGCAAAGTAAAAGAACCTCATCTTCATTTTGTGCAAGGCAAAGAGGGAACGTTTTCCCCTATCGACTTTAATTTTGTTGACCAAACATCACGATTTACTTTGTTGACCAGGCTTGTTTTACAAAAGTTTTGGAAATACACACTTTGCTATGAAAGGTTAAAAAGAACATCATGCTTGTTGGAGCAACATCTCCAAATAGAATTTAGCAAATCATTGTCTTGAAGGCTAAAAAGAACAACTTGATTGCCTTGTCTCGAAAGTGGAAGGTATATGCTCTCCCCATAACTGGGTGACCAAAAAGCCAAACCACTCTTAAGCTTTTTGTACTTCAATCATTTACATCCTTTAGTAGGCCTGCCTTCCCGAGAGGTTGAAAAACTCTTAAAGCCATTCTTTGGCTGGTGTGAAGGGAACGACCTAAGTGGGGAACGGCTTTGACGCCAAGAATTCCAACCCACTATAATCAAATGTGGAAAGTGACGAAAGTCCTTTTCAACTGTTGCGCACAGTGATTAGCCTTCCCCCAGTATCCTTGAGATACGTAAAGCCTTTGTTCTAAAGGTTGGGAAGCCTCCTGAGGGAGTTTATCACTGGCGGCCGAACAGGAAGCCTGATTACGAACCATAGAAATAGAAACTTTGAGCTGAGTCAGTCACCAAACATTGGCAATATCATAGTGCAAGGGTGGGGAAGAATCCGCCCCTAAGATTACTCACCATATATCTCCCGAGATAACTACTCAATTGTGAAGCAATTCACTTTGAGTTAATTTCTGGCAAAAGGCAAAAAAATGGGCGCCCTCTAGGGGGTGACACGGCTGTTTGAGCTGACGGAGTATCGAGACTAGTGGGCTATGATATTGTCAATGACCTTTGAATAAAGAGTCTATCTGATGTGTCTTTTGTTGTAGATCAAACCAGTGATAACATCGAGGATTTGAACACATCCTCAAAAGAATATACACTCAATGTATAGCATTAGGATGATCATTGTCTTCATGTGTGCTATGTATTCTTGTCACAAATGCTAAAATATCTTGCATAGTATCTAACAATCAAACTCAAAAGTCAGTTCAAACAAGGAAAAATCATAAAGTGGAGAAGATTTCCATATCCAACAAAACATCTTTTGAGATGGTTATCAACATTTCAACTATCTTTAGGAAAGACTTTCATCCAACAAGATTAGGGGAATACCAAACCAAGTAATCCTTTCTAGAAAAAGTTTTCAAACTTCTTGAGTATCCTTTCAAGTCCAATATCAAACGTGATCACAAGAAATCAAATCAAAACACCAGAGAAATCATTTCCAAATCAAACAAGCCAGTCTTAGAACAAAAGTTGTCAAATCCAAAACTAGCTAAAGATAAGACTTTATCCTATCAAAATCAGGTATTATCATCACCTTGATCAAAAGGTCCATCATCTAAATGATTTTATCAAACAATCATACCTAGTTTAATCTTAAGTTGTCAAATCAAGTTTCTATATCGGGAGACTTTATCCATATCATTTGACACACTTTGTCGTGAGGGGGCATCTAAACCTTCATTTGATAAAAGTAGACTTAAGTTTCCAAACGAAGTATCTCAATCCAAACATCGAAGGAAACCATTGATCATTCGTGTATGACCACTCCTCATATTTTGAGACGAACAAGTCTTTATCAAAAAAACTAAGTTAAAGAAGAGACAACCTAGTCCTAAGACGCTTACCAAAAGGAGTAAATTTCTCTACATCAACCTATCAAAAACATCAACTTTGATCATTCGTATGACCATTCATCATCAAACCGAGAAAAAGGAAACTCAGTCAAAGGAAATGAGTCCTAGCCTAAATCAAGATCACAATATCATGACTTCCCAATCTGATCCCATTTTTTATCAAGATCCCACCTATCAAGAATCTTATGATGATCCCCTAAAATTTTGGTATTCCATCCACGATGACCCTCTTTTATCTCAAGAGCAAAGTCCCATTCAACATCCATCTCCTAAGCAAAATCATGATATTCCTTCCATATCCTCCACTATTCTAATTCAAAATCAAGAGAAAAGCACAAACTCAAATGATCCTACTCCAAGTCAAGATCAAGATCAAGTAATCTCTTCTTCCAAATCTATCTTAGGTCCTTTCATTCCAAAGTCAATCTCTTCTTCCAAATCTATCTTAGGTCCTTTCATTCCAAAGTCAATCTCTTCCTCCAAATATTTCATTCCAAAGTCAATCTCTTCATCCTCCAAATCTATCTTAGGTCCTTTCATTCCATAATCAAACTCTTCATCCCTTCCATCTATCTTGGGTCCTTACCTTCCTCCATCCACCAATCCATCACCTCAAATGATCCATAAGAAAGATCAATGATGAGCACATCTTTGAAATTCTTTCAATCCTCTATCTAAACATCTTTCCAAAACTTCTTCTATCATTTCCTCTATCTATTTTGGGTCCTTCTGTCCCAAAATTTAATTTTCCTCCATCTCTTCATCACTTCTCAAGTACCAACACTCATCTTGAATACATTTCCCTCTATCCTTGCACAAATCTTCAAACATTCTATCTATTATTCAACACCTCTTTTCTATCCTTCCATCCCTTTCATTCAATCCTTTGCATAAAATCTTTCATCTGTGAAATAGGAATTTGTGTCATTTTGTCACATACTTTCCCATGCTCAAATCTAATGTTCAGTCCTTTTCCTAGATATCTATTCATGAAATGCTTCAGAATCCGAGGTTGTTCCTCTTTAACATTTTCTTTTGGTTGGGATACACACTCAATCCAAAAAAGAACCACTTATCGTATCTTGGTACCGACATCTTTTGATTACTATATCTCATACACTTAATTGATTGCTCTAAGTCATTGTGATCTCTTAAATTGAAGACATGGCTAATGAAAAATCTAAAATCTTGCTTCAGCGCCACTGTAATTATCAAACCCATGTAAGTTTCATCACTTACAAGCCAATGCAAGAAAAATAAAGAGCAAAAAGAAAAATCAAAAGAATGAGCAAGAAAATGAATATCCAGAAAAGCAAAATGCAATGAAATGCAATATCAAAATGATTGGCTATGGGAACATGCAAGTAACTCCATCGGGGCTATGGACGCCTGGCTGGCAATGGAGCAATATTTGTGAGATTACAACGATAACCTCGTCGGGGCTATGGACGCTCGCTGGCAGCGAGGCTCTATCCAGGATGCTTTTGAAGTTAAGGTAACTCATGTAGCTAGCCATGCTGGATTCTGAAGATTACAATGATCATATGAGCCAGAATAAACCCACTTACACACACATGGGTAATCAAAGACTAAGTACCTTGATCCAGTTTGGGATTCTTCTTCCCTTTTGAGTCTACTTCCTAGTTGCTAGAAATGTTCAATTGAAATTTCCAGAGGTTCTAAGTGTGGGTTGGGTCTCTATCTTTGAAAAGTTCAGAAACACTTATTCAGATGGTGCTAAATACTATGACAATCTTACATATCACCTTTTTGCAAATGGAAACCTCTATGCTTGGGGGCAAAGTTCATCCACTCTATTCTTCCTACCATATCTCCCATGTCCTCTAATCCATATCCCTTATCCTATCTATTCATTTCTTCTATCATCCAATTCTTTCTACAATCTTGCTTCACTCTAATTCATATCTATCTATCCTATCTATTCATTGTTTCCATCATCCAGTGCTATCTATATCCTATCTCTATCCATATCCCCTTTTTCATCCTTGATCTTGATCAGAACTATGGACATCAAATCTATTTCCACCTCAATGGTTCACTCATCCATTCCTTGTCTTGATATACATTGGGGCAACCAAATACATCTTTCTTCTAATCCAAAAACTCAAAAAAAAAAAATCAAAATATCCAAAAAACTCAAAAAAATAAAAATATTCAAAAAACTCAAAAAAATCAAAAAAATCAAAATATCCAAAACACTCAAAAAAATCAAAATATCCAAAAAACTCAAAAAAATCAAAATATCCAAAATATCCAAAAAATCAAAAAATCAAAAAATCCAAAAACTAAAAACTATAAAAAAAAAAAAAAAAAAAAAGCATGAACACATGGACCATCCATCAAATCAGATCAACAACAGGAAAACTCTCAAAGTCTACAATCAAACTTATCACATGTCTTGTTAATCAATTCATTACTTGAAATCAACATCAACATCAAACATGTCTTATAAAGAGATAGGTACACTCGAAACCAGATAGATCGATCTTATACGGGGTACTCACTCTTTGAAACTAGACATTTCTATCAATCATCAAGTCTTGATAATCAATCCATCCATCAAACATCATTTTTCATCAAAGTAGAGTAACAAACAAACCATTAAAACTTTTCTCAAGGTTAAATTTGTGTCAAACAAAGTTGTCAGAATCTGAAACGAATCGCACAATAGAGGACGTCTCTCCTATCATAATCCAGAAAATTTTCATCATCAGTATCAATCAAATCCTTTAACATCTTATGGATTTTATCTCACAAACACTTGTCTAAAAATTTTCAAATTGTCAAATCCAGTTTCCAGATCGGGAAACTTCTTATCCATATCATTTGGCACGCTTTATCGTGAAGGGGCAGCTAAACCTTCATTCTGATAAAGTAAGATTTGAAATTTTCAAAATAAGAATCAACTAAATCCAAACAAATCAAAGGAATCCATTGATCACTCATGCATGACTAATCCCCTTATTCTGAGAAGAAAGAACTTTTATCGTAACATCATGTTGAATAAACAACAACCTAATTTTTCCAAATTCATCAAGAGAAATAAAATTTTATGCATCAATCATCAACCAAATCATAACAATGACATCAATCAGTATGACTACTAGATTTTATTATAGTTAGCCTTATCTTTATCAATTGATGGAAATACATGTTTCACAAATCATATTGTACATATCATATCCACCCATCTGAGACATCACCAGAAATTCACAAATGCTTATCAATCTTGGACATACTTAGTGTAGTCACTGTCCTTGGTTTATCTGAAACCATTATCCAAATAATATCCCACCATGGCTAGGTGATCAGTGTACATATCCATATCAAAGTAGTATCAACAACAAGGGGCAAAATCCTGACCTCGCTTGGGGCATTTCGCCTTCAAGATTTTCAACATCAGACCAAAAACAACGTAAGACGACAAGGATCAAAAACAACCAACAAATGACAATCGACAATGCAAGAAGGCTAAACATCACGAACTTGAACTGATTTCAACTGAACAAAGATCTATTTTGCAAGATGTTTTAATTAACAAGAATACATTTCCAATAGCATGCATGATTACTTATGGTTGTTAATTTTTGCTTATCATATCTCCTGAGCACCTCCAGGATGTCTTACGACTAGAGAAGCAAGGAAGGAATGTGATGTTTTATTTGTCTTCTATTTGTGAGTGAAGTCTTTTACCATGCAAATTTGTCCTATGAAGAAATCCGGTGGCATATCGCTGAGGACATTTTGGATTTGTATGGGACAAAGGTTAACTCTTATATGTTTACGCAATACGCACTCAGGTCGTCCTGGTTCAATTATACCTTGACGCTTGTGCTATTTTGCAAAATCAAATATTATGTAAATTTTTCTCAGGTCATTATGGTTCAATTATACCATTATGCTTGTATAAATTTTCAACATATCCTAAACAAATCAATGCTCAATGATGATATCTACAAAGAAAGCAAACAAATGGCTATATCGGATGGCAAATGCAGAATGAGGATGCTACCAAAAACATAGTTGCATATCATTTTACACATAGTTACATATCATTTTACAATTAGTTGCATATCATTTTACACATAGTTGTATATCACTTTACACATAGCTACATATCATTTTATAATTAGTTGCATATCATTTTACAATTAGTTGCATATCATATCATACATTTCATTTTCAAAATATCATTCATCATTCATCATTGCATCCCTCACATGCATATCTATCACATCATCATGGAATCTTTCTTCACTTTCATATCTCTATCATTCTTCTAAACTATCTTCTATCATTCTTCTAACCTATCTTCTATCATTCTTCTAAACTATCTTCATCATTCTTCCAAACTATCTTCTATCATTCTTCTAAACTATCTTCATCATTCTTCCAAACTATCTTCTATCAGTCTTCTAAACTATCTTCATCATTCTTCCAGACTATCTTCTATCATTCTTCCAAACTATCTTCTATCATGTCTTATACAGGCGGTATCATTCCTGAAACCAAACGCTCAATCATCCATATCTTATACAAGTGGTATCATTCTTGAAACCAGACGCTCGATCATCCATGTCTTATATAGGAGGTGTCATACCTGAAACAAGACTTGCTCTCGTTCCAATCAATCTAATCAATCTTATCAAACCCATGCATGCCATCACTATCTACTCTTCCATCTTTCAAACAACATTCTTCTTCTTTCGAGAGATCATTCATGCTTTGTGTGCACAAACGATCTCCCGAGGGGGCATTATCATATCAAATCTCAAAACAAATCCAATATCAGTTTCCACATCAAAACAAAGATATCAAAATCAAACTTACATCAACAACATGAAACAAATTTGCTCATCTACATCAAGTTCAAAAACCTATCATTTCATATCAACTTGTAAAACAACTCAAGTTCTCAAAAACCATATCAAAACTTGTAAAACAACTCAAGTACCAAAATCACATAAACTTGTAAAACAACTCAAGTTTCCCACCCATATCAGCTTGTAACACAACTCAAGTTTCCAACCCATATCAGCTTGTAATACACATCAAGCTTCACACATCGAACTTGAAATAAAACATGCAAATAAATCATATTTTGATCAAAACAACACATTGATATCTACATAACTTGAAATATCTCACATCAAAACAACTTATACCGACACTCATATTGGACAACTACATAAAATCATGACACCACACATCAAATATCAAATCTGGGGCATCACACATCAAATATCGAATCTGGGGCATCACACATCAAATATCGAATCTAGGGCATGACTTGCAAATCAAAAGAGTGACACAAAAATTGCATTTGATCATAAATCATGATAAAGCATTATCTTCTTTGAAATAACATGTGCACACACGTCACTTCAAAGAGGAGCAAAATGTAGACGTATAAAAATGACCATATTCCTAAATGAATATTTTATGTTCATTTCTCTATTTAATTAAATCCAATTTAATTAAATTATCCACATTCTTCTATTTTATTAAGTAAATTACTCAATTTATTTAAATAAAATTCACTATATCATTTAATGAATAAATCATTTTATTCAATTAAATCCCTCTAGCCACTTTTAATTAAATTTAAATTTAATTAAATAGTTATCGTAAATTGAATAAATCTAATTTATTTAATTTCCTAAAATTATAACCAAATTGAATGAAAATCATTTAATTCAATTAAATCCTATTATCCCCCCCATCCACTTGCAAAATCCCAAACCCCTTCCTAATCCCTTCTAGAATCTTCTAATCGCTTCTAATTAACCTAACCCTCCTCTAACCTTTGTCACATCCCTAAGCAAAGGGAAGTCACTTCTCAAAAACCTTAAAGTCTTGGATAACCATTAAAGGTTTTCAACCTTCAACCACCAAAACCCTTAAAGTCTTTGAAAACCATTGAAGGCTTCCAACCTTCAACCGCTTAATCCCAAAGTCTCCAATAACCATTAATGGTTAATTCAAACCCTCCTACATGGTTAAAACATTTGTTTTGACTCAACCTCTACCCAACCCAAGGGTCTCATCAGGTCATTAATGCTTTGACCTTGATTATCTCTTAATCATTTGCACAAAGGTTTATCTTTGGATTAGATCTTAATTCATTGGGTAAACCTAACTTAGACTTGACCCTTAGCCTTTAGATAACCATGAGGTCTCCTCAGGCCTTTAATGCCTCCAACCTCTTCTTTCAACCCAACCCTATGTTGACACTTGTCACCATTTCATTGGTGCCAATTGTGCACATGGATCCCCAACTTTCAAACTTGGCCCTTGATTAAACCTTTCAATCCTGACCATCCATTGCCCTGTTTGTGCTATAAATAGAGCTCTCAATCCTCCATTTTAACAATCATCTTTCAAATTTGAAGCATCACACTTATGCTCAAATTCTTTCAAGCTTTTTCATATCATTTTATGCTCATCATTTAGCCTCTCTTTAATTCAGGAATATAGACTAAATATGCATGTTTAGAGTAATTTATTTATCATTTTAGCTCAATCATAGACTAAATATAGTATGCTAGGATAGTATTTATAATAATCTTGTCATCTTATCATTTAGTTTATTGCATTTCTAAGATCATACATAGCTAAGCATCCATCTCATACTAAAATTTATCAAAGCATCTCTCGTTCTCATATTTGCCATCCCTAAACCATTTTGCTCAGTAATCTGAGAGCAAAAACGTTGGTTTGAGGGACATTGTGAGATAGAGAACTATGGGACCCTCCTTGGGAAGCTGAGTAACACCACGTTACTCCATAGATTGCATCAAGAAGTCTTGTGTGTGTGTGTGGACTAGTTTTTCTCAATATTTTCACATTTTAAGTTTTATTCGCCCACTTTTCCCGCATACAGTTGTAACCAAAGATGGAGGCATTATCAAGACAGCTAGTGCAATAGATGTAATTGAGGTGGTAGTAGGAGTTGTTGTTGCAGAGGTAGTAGCAGTGGTGGTAGCAGTCGTGGTAGTCGTAGTGGTAGCACTAGAAGGTTGAGCCTCTTGAGAATTTTTTTATTTTGTTGCTACAACACCTTCAATGGAAGGCCTAATAGGATGAATTTTTTCCTTGTAGTGTGGCCCCTAGGTCATCAGTAATCCCTAAACTCACCTATTTTGGTGAATATTTGGCCTCTTTCATTTTTTAGTCTAACTTTTTCCTCAGTTCTTCTATGGTCAAAGGATTTTCATCTTCCTTCTCTGGGTCCATAGAGGTATTCTCCTTGTATATTTTGTATGTATCCTTGATTGAGGATTATGAGTTGGGATATTCTTTTGTTTACCTGTGGATGCAGTTGGTTTAATCCTTAGACTTAACCACTTATTGGTTCTATCTATTATCGGCTGAGAGATGGTATCAATGTCTTGCACTTCTTGTTGTGAGCACCTAATTGGAGGAAGTGACATCTTATCTATTCCTATTTCTCTGTACATGGGATCTAGCAAAACATCATCATCAAGCAAATGTTTGGATGTGTTGGTCTGAATACCAATATCCCTTATTTGAGGAACAATAATGCGATGGTAGTCTTTATCTCTTGCCTCAAAGGTATCCAAGAGATTGGCCCAAAAATCCTCCAGGGTAGGTTGATGTCCTTCATATAATTTGTGCATCAATCCCTTTAGTTTATTGTATGGGTCATAAAATTTCCTGGCAAAGTTAAAAAGCTTCAACTATAGTTCATGCAATTCTTGTTCAACAACCTTTGCCACATGATTCTTTGGACATGAAAAGAATGATAAATTTAAAGGGAAATCCTCGCATGTAACCCCCGTCTTATGTCTTGAGGATAGAAAATTTTGCAAATGCACCATTTGTCTTGCATACTCTAGAAAAATTATTCTATCTGTACAATACCTGGGCAACAAAAATGGTTCTCCAATGAACCCACTCACTCTCAGATAAGTATATCAGGATTTTTGTACAAACCAACACCCCCACTTCTTTACTAACTCCATTGCTTCCTTGCTCAACCTGAACCCAATGTCACCTATTAGCCTTATAATAATTAGAAAATAATGCATCATTGAATCTTTTGTACTGTATCCTAGATTCTTTCAGCGACAACTGGGTATATTGTTCCCACATGGCATTTGTCCTTCTTCTTCCCCCAATGTGCCCTTAGTCTGTAGCCTTGGAAATTGACTGGATCTAGCTGCCACCCAAACAATATAAGATGTAAAGAAAAATTTCTTTGTATTATGTACGTCCTTGAGCTCCTCTCTTATGTTATCCGACAAAATTTGAGCACAATCATAGTATTGTCGTCCATCCAAAATTGTTAGCATGAATGAGAACATCGATGGTTGGAAGTGTCGGCATGCAATTTTTTTGAAGGCCTTGCTGAACATTATTATCAGGTCTCTTTGTGGTTCCTTAAAATCCTCCCTCAAAATCTCATTTTCCTTTAAGCATGTTTTCCTTTCTTCCTCAAACCATTCTTCATTCATTCTCATTTTACATTGGCTCATATTTTGGTTTCATTCTCTTTCTCCATGTTCTTCTCCCTCACCTACTACCTCCTTCCTGGTGTGAATATGGAAGACTAGGGAAGCCGTATCAGGGGAAAAATCAATCACCACTTTTTCATTAGTGTTGACACATTGCCTTGTGTCAGGATTATAGAATTGTACAATTTGCACTATAAACTCTGGGGCCTGCACTGATTGTGGGAACACATTTTCCTTTACCAGACTGAATCTTTTCATCCACCTATATTCTACACTTAGTCTGGTTTTCTCCAATTTATTTTCAATGTCTTGGAGCTTAATATGCCCAGTCTCCATGTATGTTACCCACTGAATTTCATCTTCCATCTTTGAGGTATATGTTCACCCCTAGTATTGGTATTTCATTGTGATTGTGAGCTTCTCAAGATCTTTTGCCTTTCGGGAAGATTCTATTAACATAGCTAAACCTACAAAGCCAACCAAACAAGTATCAAACACCACTCAAAGAAACATCACTACAAAATCAGCTCACTTCGCGACTACAGGATCCTAAGGTCTCGAGGTGAGAAAATAGAGAAACTACAAAGAAAACTCGGGAGTTCGTGAACCCGAGGTCTCGAGTTTTGACAACCAACAAGACTAGAAAATTTGAAACCTTGGGAACTCGAGATACTGAACCCACCAACAATAGAAAAAGGAACCACTTCGGGAACTTGGGAACCCGAGTTTCTGAAGTGTTGAAACTACTAACTATTGAAACAAATGCGAGACCTCAAGGTTTCGAAGTTCCAAGGTGGGATTCTAAGATGCAACGCAGAACTTTGGAGAACCGAAGTCCCGACAAACTACAAAGACGAAGCCAAAAATAGGTTTCATGATCCTAGAGCTGTGGGATTTTGAATCAAACAGACATGAGAAACTAATTCGGAAGCTCGGGAGCTTGGGATTCTGAATTAATTTAAACAACACCAAAAAAACCACTAAAACTATTATTTTGGGAACTCGGGAACTTGAGTTTCTAAATTCATGGAAAACAAACCAACGACCCCTATTTTGGTAACTCGGGAACACGGGTTTTCAAAGTAGGGAAAAAGAAAATGACCAAGGAAAAGACTTATCATTTTGGGAACTCAAGAACACGGGTTTCCAAAATGATAAGACAACAAAAAAAACCCTAACCCAGAATCTAGCGAACCCGAGTTTCGAAGGTTAGGGCCAAACAGAAAAACACAAGAAAAACAAGCAAACCAAGAAAAATCTAAGAAAATGAAACTAAAGCAGACAAAATCTAACCTAAGACGTGAAAAAATTTGTATGAAGGAGGTGATAAGAGCACCTACTCATAAAATAACACTTGAATATATTGATAGAGGGTAACGTCATTTTTCCAATCAAACACACTTCTTGGTTCTCCAATGTACTTCCCATGAGGAAGAATGAAGAGATAAGGCTATGTGTTGACTGTAGGGACCTAAATAGATATTTCCTCAAATATTATTACCCATTGCCCTCTATGGAACATTCTTTTTCCTTTTATCAGGTTTGGAGAGGTTCTCGTGCTCCTTGATGGGTATTATAATTATAACCAAATTTTTGTGAAAGAAGAGGACAAATACAAGACATCTATTAGCAACTCAAGGATTAGAAGCAAATCTGACTTTAGGCTACCACAAATTATCTATAGTATAGAAATGGATCATCAACCAACTTTAAGAGACATAATCCTTCATTCAAAATTTCCATATATAATGGTTGTAAATTAAATCCAAAAGATAATTAAATGCTAATTGAGAGATATACTTTAAGATATGCATGAAGCAGAAAAAAAGACTTGCATTTTGATGATCATCTATAGTTGTGTATTATGATGAAAGAATGTTTCTTTTGTTGATGATGTCGTCTAAATGGTGTATTCTATTAAGTCACTTTTTCATATGATGATTTCCCTTACTATTCCCTCTGGGGTATAGAGTTACAACGTAAAATATCTTTGGGGTACAAATCTCTGGCCTGTAATTTCCAACATTGGGGCAACATTTCTGTTGGTGTAAATAATTATTCATCATGGATATTATTACACTTACTTAAGTTTACTTAGGATAATGCATTTCATAGTAGTTTGGATATGAGACACTTGGGTGTTTGTGCCACATTGGGATAGTGTGTGTAGGAGAAATTCCACCTCTTATGGTGTTGATCTTGTTATTACACTATCATATCCACTTATTGTGGAGTGATAATTCCACCTTCGGTGGGTGATCCACCTCATGTGGAATATTATATTATTTCTCCTACCTACCCACACCTATTTCCTACCTACCCTTGTTTCTTATTGAGCCACATGTCATATTTGTGTGCTCATACATATCCCTAGCCTTGCCTATATAAGCAGGCTCATCTACATTGTATGTAACAACAACAATTATTGATCATTTTCTATTGATGAGAATACAGTTTATTCTTGTCCCATATTATGTCTCTATCTTGTACATTTCATTGACCTCTTGATCTTGGCAAAATCCAACATGGTATCAGAGCTATTGGAGTCTCATTGATTCGTCTTGAAGAGGCATTATTGTGACATCAAGAGGCAGATCTGAGAAGCATCGTCATTTGGAGGCGTCCTAGACCAGATCCGACCTCGCCATTGCGTCTAGAAGGCCATTTCCATGAATTTTGGTTATAAAGTTGGCCTATTTTGGTGAGAAAATTTTTTTCCCCAATTTTGCCCTATTCGTACGGATTTCGAAATTTTTTTATTAATATTCCGAAAAGAAAAAAATTTCCTTTCTGAAAATCATTTTTCAAAAAAAATTGAAAAATCAAAAAAATCGAAAAAAAAAATTTTTTTTTGAAAAGAGCAAAAAAAAATTGAAAAGAAATCAAAAAAAAAATTTTTTTTTGAAAAGAGCAAAAAAAAATTGAAAAGAAATCAAAAAAAATATATTTTTTGGGGGGTCCGCAGACCCCCCCCCGTGCTCCGTACGTACCTGTTTCGCAGGTTGCAGGTACCACAGAACGTACCTGTCTCCCGGCACGTCCATCGCCAGCTGCACAGTACCTGTACGTCGTCTGCCGCGCCGCGTACTTTCCGGCCGACTGTCCCGCACCCGCGCCGCCCGCTTCCCAGCGCCTCCCGCGAGCGGCCCCCACCGTGCCTGTTCACGCTTCGGCACCACCCGGGTTCTACGCAGCCCAAGCGCAGCTCCTCCGCCCGTCTGCACTGTCTCCCGCGCTGCCCGAGCCCGGACTCTGGTGTCTCCCCCTGCTCTGGTCCACGCCGCAGCTTCACGGCGCCACCCCCCGGCCTCTCGCTGCCCCGCCTCGGCCGCAGCTTCCGACACTTGCCGCCAGTGCTTCCGCTCCCGGCTCAGCCAGCTCACCCGCCACGCAGTAACCAGTCCAAAGACCGGTGGACCACGCCCGCCACGTGGCAGGCGGCCACTGGCCCATGGATAAACACATCCGTACGACACGCAGAAACCGTACAT
Source organism: Cryptomeria japonica (assembly GCF_030272615.1). Taxonomy (NCBI): domain Eukaryota; kingdom Viridiplantae; phylum Streptophyta; class Pinopsida; order Cupressales; family Cupressaceae; genus Cryptomeria; species Cryptomeria japonica. The sequence goes on from NC_081411.1 coordinate 674,960,321, forward strand.
ACAGTCAGCAGTACGGACGCACACATCAGCTTGCACAGTCATCATTCCGTATAGTACGGAATGTCCAGTCAGCTTGCCACGTAATCCGTCCGTACGGTACGGACGCCCAGTCAGCCAGGCAGCGAAGTTTTGGCAACGGTCATACGGCCGTCAAATTTAACCCAGTGATTTGCTGACATCAGCGCCACATCAGCAGGGTTTGAAAATTTTTTGACCCCCTCTCATTTGCATTTTTGATTTTGCAGTTCAACTTCAAATGGCCATAACTTGCTCATTTTTGCTCCTTTTTGGGTGCAATTTTTTTTGAAATGGGCTAGAATTTCATGCTCTCCGCAGTGGTGAAAGAATTTTTTGATTTTGATGCACGGATTTTTCAGAAAATGCAGTTTTTGGTGACTGTCCCTGAGTAATCCCAGTTTTTGCAACTTCAGAGGCTTCGTTTGGGGTCATCCGACCTCCTTTTTAGGTGCCGTTTTTTTTGAAAGTGCGTATTTTTTCATCTAATTTCACATGATTCTATCAGATTGATGTCATTGTAAGTAGAAATTGTACTTTCAGATCTTGCCCATTTTTGGCTCTCTTGGTACTTGTATATTTGCTTGAATCTCAGTTAGATTCATTGCACTATTGATTGAAGTCTCTTGTATCTCATTTGAGAAGTTGTAAAATTTGCATCATAAGTCCACTTTGCCTTGTTTTGCAAGTGGCTCATTGTAATCGCACTAAGTATAAAGTGCCAAAATCATCACTTTTGGGGGGGTACCTTGATTGATTGAATTTGGGGGGTGTCTCTTGTGCTTTTGTGCTCTTGTGTTCTTTCCTTTTTGCTGCTATGGGTTCTTCTAAGTTTCCTCTCTTAACTCCACATAACTATGCTACTTGGAAAATTGATGCATGGAGTAAACTTATGGAAAAATGACTCACTCATTACATTGATGGAACTATTGTTGCTCCAGCTGATCCTAAAGCTGATCCAGTTGGTCACTTAGATTGGCTCACTAAAAATATCATGGCAATTGGTACCTTAAGAAAGTATGTATCAGAGGATCTCATTTTTCATATTGAGAAATGCACTCTAATCAAGGATGCTTGGCAAAAGTTTCAAGACTTGTATGGTCAAGTTGATGAGATTAGGGGATATCAAATTGATAGTGATCTCACCATGTTAGATCCCAAGAACTTTGATACTATACAAGATTATGTCACTAAGGCAAATGAGTTGAGGGCACAACTCAAAGATTGTGGCATTGATAAGAAGGATACTCAATTGATATTCAACTTGATAGGCAAGCTTCCACAAGAATATGCAGCATTTGTTTCTAGTTTCCAAACTCATAGGATGACAATGGGTTCAAGCTACAAAATGCCTACATTTGATGCTTTCAATGAAATGTTGATGATGGAACAAACTAAGTTGATAAGCATGGGCATTCTTAAGACTTCTTCTAAGTCTCAAGCATTAGTGGCAAATCAAGGGAACAAAGGAAATCAAGGAAAGGACAACTCAAACAAGAAGAAATGGCAATCAAAGCCTAAGGAAAAAGCACAATCTTCTCCACAACAAGGAGATTCATCTTCTTCCAAGAGAGATAATTCACCAAAGAGAGAGAGACCTACTTGTGCTTATTGTAAAAAGATTGGTCATGAGGAACATCATTGCCATACTAAGAAGATTGATGAGCTCACACATATCATCAAAAAGCATAACATTGATTTGCCTAAAGTCTACAAGAAGGATGATTCATCAACTACCACTTCCTCACACTCAAAAGGAAAAGGGCCAGCATTCATGGCTTCTACAAGTGGAAAGACTCACTCTTTTGGAACAAGAAAAGGACAAGCTCTATGTGCTACAACAAATCATACTTCAGAGACATGGCTTCTAGATTCAGGGGCTTCTCATCATATGGCATCTTCACAGTCTATGTTCTCTACATTTGAGCCTTGCACCATGCCACAGATTTTGATGGGCAATCATACATACATGGATATGATTGGGAAAGGATCTATTGACATTGGGGATAACTCCTTCAATGATGTGTTGTGTGTACCCCACTTGACAAACAATCTCCTTTCTATCTATCAAATCACACATGGCGCAACTAAGAGAGTTGTGGAGTTCACACCTGACTCAGTTTTTATTAGAGACATGGAGACTAGAGCTATCATTGCAACTGGGGTGGTTGATCATGCATCTCGGTTATACTCCTTTTCAGATTTTGTTGATGATGATGATTACACATTTGATGATTCTACACATGATGATCACACTTATTGTGATGATTCAGATTTTGAGGAGAACTTTGGACACTTGAATTTGGGGATTCTCACATGTAACCCAGTTCTTGAGTCTTGTACTTCATCTCCTCATATTGATATCACATCACCTATTGCACCTGATGATGCAGATAGTGTGACAGTTTTGCCTTCATGTGATTCAGTGCAGCAGGATATACATTGTCTTCCAGCTTCAGATTCATGGGATGATTACTTGACAGACATTGCAGGTTTGTTTATGGAATCCTACATTGCAGATTTGGGAGACATCATTGATGACATTCATCTTCTCTTTGATGAAGATGATCCTTCTTCGATTGTTGCGAGGGCACACTCTGACCCTCTTGTTCATTCTCTACATGATCATTCTTTCGAGGTTGACATGATTGTGGATACTTATGTATAGCAGTTGGAGGAGGTCTCTTTATTCTTTGAGGAGACACATGAGTCTTTGGACATTGTTCTACATTCATCTTCACTAGATGTTGGAGTTCCTTTTTCAGCAGCGTGGAGCAGTTCACCACCTTTGGAAGGGGTATCTTTCAGCATTGACATGGGGACACTTGAGCAGTTTTCAGAGATTCCATTCATCATGAGTTTTCTTCATACATCTTCCCTTCATGATTGGGGAGACTTCATGGATACACCTTTGGTTTTGTTTCTTCCTAAGGGGAGGAATGTTGTTCGACGTTCGTGGAGCAATTTCTTCATACATCGAGCTTCTATCCTTGGTGCAGATTCTTCATTGAGGGAGGATCACAGTTTGACTTCTCTTCTTCTCTCATATGGGGGGGACTTTTTCCTCACATGGGGTTCTGTTCCTCACATACTTCTTTGAGAGTTCTCTTGTATAGCTTTCATCTCTCTTTTGGGGGAGGGTTTTTTCCCATTGGGTTTTTCTCTCTTTCCCCACTTTGTGAGAGATTTCATTGCATTGGTTTGCATGCATTTGCATTTGTGCATGGGTACCTAACATGGCCTCGTAGCCGGGACCCATCTTGCATTGCTTAGGTGCATTGTAGACTTAAGTGCATTCCCCTAAGTTGCACTTAAGGGGGGGTGTTGGTGTAAATAATTATTCATCATGGATATTATTACACTTACTTAAGTTTACTTAGGATAATGCATTTCATAGTAGTTTGGATATGAGACACTTGGGTGTTTGTGCCACATTGGGATAGTGTGTGTAGGAGAAATTCCACCTCTTATGGTGTTGATCTTGTTATTACACTATCATATCCACTTATTGTGGAGTGATAATTCCACCTTCGGTGGGTGATCCACCTCATGTGGAATATTATATTATTTCTCCTACCTACCCACACCTATTTCCTACCTACCCTTGTTTCTTATTGAGCCACATGTCATATTTGTGTGCTCATACATATCCCTAGCCTTGCCTATATAAGCAGGCTCATCTACATTGTATGTAACAACAACAATTATTGATCATTTTCTATTGATGAGAATACAGTTTATTCTTGTCCCATATTATGTCTCTATCTTGTACATTTCATTGACCTCTTGATCTTGGCAAAATCCAACAATTTCAAAGAGCCATGGACATGAATATTTAGGGATTAATGAACAAGATTGTTCTCGTTTACGTTGATAATATAACTAGTTTTTTAAAAGATGGTAAAGAACATTTTTTATCACCTCAAATAGGTCTTTGATAGGTATAGATAATATGGGATATCACTTAATATAGAATATTACTTAATCTAAAGAAAAAAATCTGTGTTTTCTATCAAATTAAACTCCTTGGCCATATTGTCTCAAAACGTTGAATTAGTATTGATCTAGAAAGGGTAAGTTCTATACTAACTTTTCCTTTACCCATTCATAAGAAGAGTTTGAAAAGTTTCCTTGTTGATTGATTTTGTAACAAGACATATACCTGATATAGAAAAACTCTTGAAGACACTAAATGCTATGTTGAAAAATAATATATACTTCAGCTATACAAGAGAAGGAAAGAGGATATTTAAATCCACTCATGAAGTTATAGCAAAAGAAACTACACTTATTAATCCTAATTTTTGTAAGTACTTCATACTATATTCTTTTGCGAGCCAAGATATCATCTCAGCAATGTTAGTACAATAGAATGAAGATGTGTTGGATTATCCAATATTATTATTCAGCCAAGGGCTAGAAGTTTATGAAGAGAGTTATAATGTTGTTGAAAATCATGTAGTTTTTGTGATTAAAAATCTCAAAAAAATTGAACATGTTGTTTCAAACAATAATATTTATTTTATGGTTTCTCACATAGGTGCCAAAGAATTCTTTTAGTAAGGATTTAAGTTATAAAAGGGTAATTTGAATAACAAATGTAATGGAATATGACATGGAAATCAAAGTGACAAAACTAGTAAGAGTACAGGGTCTTTGTGAATAGCTGGATTTTTTTTTACGAAGTGACCAAGAAAAATAAAACAAAGCCTTTCCTTGTACTTAATAATGAACCTCAAATTGATACATCTATAGATAATACAAGTTGGATACATGACATGGTTAATTATCTTCAAATAGTTGAATGTGCAAAGGGGCTAAAAAATACAAAAGAAGCTATTTGATATTGTAAGTGATTCCCTATTTCCTTATAAGTGGAATTTTATTTAAAATATTTTAATCCTGACCCTATGGGAATTAAGAGTACATTGATTAACAGTAGATCGGCCTTAATGTTTTTAATAAATAAATGCATGTTGTTTTTTCTATTCTCAATAATTCTAAAGTATTCATTAAGATCCATTCGTGACCATTACTTTACCTTGATACCATTGTACCCTATTATCCTCCCTACATTATTTTATGCCATACCATCGAAAATCATTATAATATTCTTCTTGACAAATAATGTATTAATGCAATGTTTGTACCATAGTCCTATCTTCTATTCACCAATTGATAGCATTCCTCTATGGAAGGAAATATTTAATAATCAAATTATATACTAGCATATTTTAGTATTACTATATTGTTATCATTGTTCTTTCTATTCCATCTACTATATATGCTACCTTTTGTATTAGTTGTACTAGATACACCACTAGTATCTCCTCAATAGCTCTTCACCATAGATAGATCATTCAAATTCTTCTAACATATATATTGGTGATGAAATGACCTCCTTAGAGTTTAAGCTTCTTATTCTGGTGAATGTAAGGCTTACTCTACTCATTTTGACATCGCTCTATAGATAATGGATCCACATTGTTATGATAAAATAACTTCATTATCTTCTATAAATTATATGACTAGTCCCATCATCATAATATATTTCATTTCAACAAGGCCAATTATGTGGACCCTCCTCTTTCTAAATTAGAAAATAATTACAAGCCTAGATTCAAAATACTTTTTAAACAAGGATAAAATGGAAATAGCCTTGGAAGCATAGGGTAAGGATTTAGAGTCCTTCTAGAACATACTTGTATATTTTTAGAATTTTAGTTTACACAACCAGTTGAACTTCTTTTTTATCTAACATACTCTTTTTCTATTGGTTCATACATCCATGAGTTCTTATTTATCTGGATCACACGTTTCTCCATAGAAAGAAGTGTTAAATTCCTATTTCATATACTTTTCTTTCATCTAAATACTTGAATAATAATTCCTTCATGTAGATAGTTTATCCTCCTAAATATATCTTACCCATTCTCTGAAAACCCCACTTAATGACACAAATGACTAGTTCACATTGTCTACAAATTCCTTATAGTTTAGTAGTAATAGGTGTCTGAATGTAAGGTTTTTTCTAAAGATGAATATTGAAGTGTCAAAGTTGGCAAAAAATTGTTACCCACTATTGTGGGTTCACCAATGAAGGACTTAGGCAATGCAATCAGATTCTTAGAATGAGGATACATAGATACAAAAAATAACAAGAAATTATGGTTGTCACATAGAACTTATGTGGAGAAAGTTTTGCAACACTTCAATATGCAGAATGCACAACTAGTTAGTACTACATTTCCCATTTTTTATTAAATTGTCTTCAAGACCATTCCCTAGCACAGAAGTAGAGAAGACACATATGTCTCATGTACCATACTCATCAGTAGTTGGAAGCCTTATGTTTGCCATGGTGTGAACTAGACCAAACATTTTACAGGTAGTGGGATTTGTCAGTAGGTACATGGTGAATCTTGTTACTAATCATTGGACAACTATGAAGTAGATTCTTAGATATTTGAGAGGCATTTCAAATGCTTCTATCTATTACAATGGGATTAGTCTTCAAGTTAATGGGTATGTGGATGCATATTTTGGTGGAGACAAAGATAAGAGAAAGTCTACAATAGGTTAAATGTTTTCTCCTTAGTTGGAGGTGTTGTTAGTTGGGTGTCAAAATTGTAGATAGTGGTGGCATTATCTACTACTAAAGTGAAATATATGGCAACAACACAAGCTAGGAAAGAGGAAATTTGGGTTCATAGAATTTTAGGTGAATTGCAAGTGAACCAAGATAACATGGTGTTGCATTGTGACAATAAAAGATGTTTAATACTTAGCACGTAACTCCACATACCATTCTAGAACAAAGAATATTGGTATTCAATATCACTTTGTTCATGAAGTGGTGGAAGGAGGACAAATCTCTTTGGCCAAGATTCACACTGATGTAAAACTTGTAGATATTATGACGAAACCTATTAGTAGAAAAAAATTCATTTGGTGCAAAACTTCTGTTAGTTTGTAGATTATGAGATGATACATATCATTGGCAATGGTCTTTCAATAGAGGAATTATTCATGAGTTTTAAATTTGACTTCAAGTGGGAGAATGTTGGAATGTGAAGTCCAAATTGGGTTCTCATCTAGCAATGGTTGAGTCATCTTGGATTCTCATCTAGATATGGTTGAGTCATCATGGATCAAGACTCTGCAACTCAATTGTTTTATGCTCCTCGAAGTCATGTTTTGATGTGCAGTTTTGAGATTGTTGTAACTTTTAAATTCTCGAGAATCAATACGAAAGATATTTTGCTCAAGGCTTTTTAATGGTATATTTTTACTAGGTTTTTCCATGTAAATCTGACTGCTATGCGATTTTGTTCTTCTCTGCAATTTTTTACACTTGTGTTTTTTGTTACACTAGAAGTTTACTTGTTATTCTTGTAGTGGTGTTGGTTCATTTATTAAGATGCATGAAAACATAGCAATTGAGTATATAAACATAATTTTTTAATATTTTAAGAGGTTATAGGAATAATAGATTAAGAAAACTTTGTATGTGAGGAAGCATAAGATGATGATGGACCCCATAATATAGCTTAAGCAACAATGAAAATTATAAACATGAACTTAAGTAATGTCAAGTGAATATTAAATTAGTTATTTACATGATTTGATAAAAGGTAGTAATAGTTTTTTATAATTTGAACATAATTTATGAACTACTATTTTTTTAAATTAAAATCATTTCAATAAAATACTGCTAGCTTTAAGCAAAAAAAAAACTAAGCACCATTTTCAAAATGTTAAATTAAAGTTAAAATAAAGTTATCTTTAAACTCTAATATACATTAAGAAAATATGAATAAATGTGATAAATTTTTATAAGAAATATTTTGTAAGTAAATAATTATTTATGTTTTTTTAATATAAATTTTTCAAAACATTGACAACCATATTTTCAACCTTCCCAACTTTTTAGATTTCAAAAATGATAGAATGAAATGATAGTTGTAGATGCTTTTCAAGACATCTATCTATTAATAATTTAACGTTTGGACATATAAAAAATAATAATATTTACCCAATAAAATTATAACGAATTATATATTATATTTTGAAATTTTTCCCATTTCTTAAATAAATCATTTTAATTAATCAAATTTTCAGTAAAAAGATTTTCACCATTAGAAGGTGAGATGACGAAAGTCTATGAAGACTCCCAACTTATGATTTACCTAGAAAAGTTAGGGTTGGCATTCCCAAATCGAATTTTACTACAATCTTGAAATAAATTTTATAAAGATTTATAAGATAGAAATAAATATCCATTACTTACATATACTTATTTTGAAAAATAAAGCATATAAAAGTATATATTTAAACTTTTTATAACATATTTACATATATTAAAAATATATTTGTGATAGAATTATAACATTAATTAATATTTCTAAAATATATGATGTGCTACTATAATAATGTTTAATTAATTAACTTTAGAGATACTTCCATATCAGTTAGTATTAATGTTTGTAGACATAATCACAACAATTAACTCTACTATATTATTTTACATGCATAAAGTCAACATTGGTTTGTCTGATCTTTAAGACACATACAACATATGGTTTCTTCATATTAACACAAATTCCATCCTTGTCAACACATGTATTTGTGAATAACACAAGAAATTGAATCAAAATCATAAAATAATTCACTCTATGATCGAATACATTCTAGGTGTCATCTAACATTTGATTTCAGTTAAATAAAAAATTACAGTCAAAGCCTATTCCTAAAAAATGCTAAAATCATTTTTTGTGCTTCTATTTGACATACAAACAAGTAATATCTTCAATGTTTAAGTTAAAATATTATAATATTTCAAACATAAAAGTGTACTTTATATTTTATTGATATACTATTTATTAAATTATAATATTTAATTAATGAATTAACTTAATATTTATTTATTCTTGTGTAAGAATTCAAATACTTTTAATACTTGTTTCATAAATTTGAAAAGAAAGACATCAAATTTGTCTAGTTATAATGAAATTACAAGGCAATCTCATTATCATGAGAAGTATTTGAGGATAATGATTTTACAATTTTTCACTATTGTTATCTATTTGTCAATCTACTCAATAAACTAATTGTCATCTTATCTAATACATGAATGAATCTTCTCCTCCAATTCCTTTTTGTAGCCAAGATTCCAAACACTCCCCAAAATCCAATAGAAACACTTGCCATCCACTCTACATACCAATGCCATGGAATTCCTTCTCCTTCATCATATTCTTTCTTAAGAAGAGGAGTTGGTATGCTAGGATTTGACCTCTCTCCACATCTACATGATTTATTGTTAACTGGGAATCCACAAAGATCACAATTCCCACTGAAATAAGTAGAATTGAATGTATTAAATTGTCTTCCTTCTGGCAATTTTCCACATAGCTTGTTGTTAGATACAATGAAAAAAATCAAATAGGAAACTTGTAACATTTCATTTGGAATCCTTCCATGCAGATTATTGTTTGAGAGATAAAGTGACTCTAACTTTGTAAGTAATCCAAAGATTCTTGGAATCTCTCCTGTAAGACCATTATCTGATAAGTTTCAACAATTTCTTTAACAATCCAGAACTGCCTGAAAAAATTATCTCTTTGTCTTTGTAACATGGACTATTCCAATGTCAAATAATTAATCTTACTCCTCACTAGAACATCTTTATCCTTGAAAATATTAAAATATTTTGCAAATTTATTCAGCTCCGACTCCAATGAGTCAATATTTACTTTGTGATTAGCTATCGTAATAGGCCACCTGACACAATATTGGTAAACATTGGCAACAACACCCACACATTTCGTCATGTCCTTTATGCATTCATTCAATTTCTTCTATGTGGAAATAGATTTTCTGGTCATAGCTCTATATACTTCATCTTTAACATTTGGTTGTCCTTATTCAATGGCTTTCAAGGCTAATTTCTCACTCAATTATTCAAACAATACATCTGTGAGAAAATTCATTAGATTTAAGAACAATATTGTTTTGGAGCAAGTAATCAAATCTTCTATAATATTTTCTTGTCATAAGATGGTTGTGATAACCATATATCTCCTATTTTCTTCATACCATCAGGTTCCTCAAGCATTTTTAGAACTTAAACAACTTCAAAGGGATCTTCATCAAAATAACCAGAGGGTTCCTTCTACACTTCTTCTACAAAAACTATCTCTTTTTGTTTCACATCAGCTTCAATAGTCTCAACATCATCAATGCTAGTGATTTTAGACTTCTTTTCTAGATTAGTTTTCCTTATTTGAAACTAGAGAGGGGATCTCAATAGATTTCTTTTCTTTTCTTCTTACCGAAGGAGGATCCTTCTGGAGCCATCTATCTAGTAGGTTCCGATCCAATGAGTTCTTCATAAGTGCCAAACTTATCTTTAGTGAGATCTACCGAAAGTTTAATAAGCCCATCTGCATGCATCACACATTCTTTAGTGCTAATTTAATAACCAAACTTTGTTAACCTGAACTTTTGGGGCAACACAAATTCCATGAAACAATGATGTGTATCAACTAAGAAGGTAATATTATCCCTATACATCTCAACACATCTTTCTCAGATCCTAAATCTTAAAATCAAGTTCTTGTGGAGTTCAAAGAAATATTCTTTGCACATCCTATGCTTGTCATTTAAATTATCCAAATATATTTTGATTTGCTTTCACATGGGCAAGCTCTCATCCCAAATAATTTTATTTTTTTTTCAATAAAAGTGGACATGCCACTAAACTATATTTTATTCATCCCAAATAATATTCTCCTACATTGGTAATGAATTTTAAAAGTAAAATACCAAACATACAATCAATGATCCAAAATGAAAAGTATAACCATCATTCTTTGTCGATTCAATATTGTTCAATACTTAACAGTTCACATAAATCATGGTTGATTCCTATATTAGCCATATGATAAGCGACACATACTACAATATAAGATGTAGAACCTGTAGACACATAAATCTGTCTACTTAATTAAATGAATATTTAGTATTTATTTGATTATTTAACCATCAATCAATAATTAATTAAATTAGTTCATCTTAACCCTCCTCTTCTATTAATTAGATAAATTATTCAATTTATTTGATTTAATTCACTTAACCAAATTCAGACCATTAATTAAATAAATAAATCATATTTGTTTAATTAAATCTTCTCTCACATTTAAATAAATTAATATTTATTTCTCAAATTATTTCTCATTGTCTCTTTGCTGATGATACTCTGTTGTTTGGTCATGCTTCTTTGTCAGAGGCTAAGATAATTTCAAGTATAATTCAGGAGTATGCTTCATTTTCTGGCCAGAAAGTCAATATTGGTAAGTCTTAAATTTTCTTTCTTAATACTTCACTGATTGTGCAGAAGAGGTTGCATTCCTTTTGGGGTTTTTAGATTGGTAACCTCCCCTGTATATATCTTGGGATTCCTTTTTTTGTTAAGCAAGATAAGTTTGGTTTTGGGGATAAGGTTATTTCAGCCATTTCAAAATGAATTCTTTCTTGGAATCATAAATGGTTGTCTTTAGCTAGTAAATTGATATTAATTAAATTTGTTCTAAATTATGTCCCTATTTATTTAATGTTGGTATTAAAATCTCCTAAATCTGTTATTGTAAACTTGCAAGATACCCTAAGTTCATTTCTTTGGAATAACAATAAGGATGGCAAAAAGAGGTTGCCTTTGGTTGCTTGAGATAAAATCTGCCTTCCTCAAGATTCAGGTGGCGTTGGTGTTCATAATTTGGAGAATCAAAATTTAGCCTTAGGGGCCAAATTGGTTTGGAGATTGTATGAGAGGCCAAACTCTCTATGGGCTCAGATTATGTTTACTAAATATCTAAATAATGGTCCCAAAGAGAGTATTTTCAAATTCTTAAATTTACCTTCTGGTTCTATCATTTGGAATTTCTTATGTAAATGTAGAGCAGTTATTATTCCCTATCTCTCATGGGTTATTCATGATGGAAAGAAATCTAGGTTTTGGGATGAATCATGGAATGGGCATTGCTCTTTGATTAGTATTAGAGATTGGTCTCCTCGCCTCTCTTTGGGGTGTATTTATGGTGAATTATTTTGATATTGTTTAGAATGGCCCTCTAAAATTAGCCAAATGGAAGTCGATTGATTTCCTTGATGTGGATCTACACTTAAAAGCAGAGTTTGATAAGATTATGAGTGAAAGGTTTGTTACTCTCTCGGATTCTGAGGATGAACTTATTTGGACTAGGAATGATTCTGGTAAGTACTATGTTAAGGATGGTTATATCTCTCTTTTACCTGCAAATTCTTACTCTTATTGGCCTTACAAGTTGTTCTGGCACTCGGCTTGTTTACCTAAAGCTAGTGCCTTTGCCTGGTTGGCCGTATAAGATAGAGTTCTAACAGGTATGAGGTTGGACAGATTAGGCATTATTGCAGTTTTTCCATGTGTTTTATGTAATAGGAACCTCGATTTTTCTTCACATCTGTTTCTTTATTGTGACTTTGCTTACGACTGTTGGAATTGCTTGCTGAGTAAATTGGGCTTATCTTTTGTTATTGGTAAGGATCTTACTTCCCACTTTTTCTCTTGGCCTCTCATGTTTGCCTCTTCTTTCAATGCATGCCTTTGGGTTATTTCTCCCTCTATTGTCATCAAGAATATTTAGCTAGAACGAAATAATGGGATTTTCAAGAAGGCGAGTTCTTTTGTATTGGATGTTCTATAAAAAATAGAGGCCTCTATTTTGAAGGTTGTTTTGTCTTATATTTATAAGAACTTGGGTAATCAATCTTCCTTTTCGCATTGGGATAATAGGGTTACCAGGGTTTGGGAAGCCCTCTCAATCTTACCCTCTCATGGCTCAGTCTCCAAGAGTAACAATTTCTTTGCGATGTGGTTGTTGGCTAAGTGTAAACCTCCTCCTTAAGGACATTTCAAACTTAATTTTGATGGTGCCTCCTGGGGAAACCCTGGGAAGGCAGGGGTTGGGATGGCTATTTTTTATCATAATGCGCAACTCATCCTTGCTAAATGTCATAATATTGGTTTTAGCACTAATAATTTTATGGAGTATCAAGCTTTATCCTTGGGTTTGGATATGGCAATGTCTTTAAAGATCAAAAACTTAGTGATTGAGGGTGATTCTATGGTTATTATTCAGAGTGTCATGAAGAAGAAATTGAATTGCTGGAAGTTGCAGTATTTACTTGATCATATTTTACAAAAGTTAGATTGTTTTGATTCATTCTTGATATGTCATTGTTATATGGAAATTAACACAGTGGCAGATCTTCAAAGGAATTGTAATGTATCCTTCTATGATGTCATTTTTAGTATTTTTTTCTTTCTATATATCAATGGATCTTATCATTCTTAGTGGCATCAACCTAATAAAGTGGGGAAAAGATTAATGTCAAAAAATTTATATGTTATAATTATCACATTGTATTTTGAGTTGCCTTTGGTACCCACCTCTTGTAGCATGTCCTAAGATCATTTTATCCTAGACTTTTAGCCTTTAATGAACTTGTAGTGAAGGTATTTTGTTGTATATTTGTGTGTTCAGTCCTATGTATTACAAGGTGTTTCCCTATGTTATTTTTATGTTTTGTTCTCATCTTGTGAAGTCTCCAAGCAAATTGTACATGGACACTAGTGTAACATATGGATGTTTCTATGGTGCACTTCCATCCTTCAAACAAATATAGTCATATGACCTAAATATCTTCTTTTGACTTCCAAAAATTCTTTTGTAACTATCATTTACCCATTTTTTAAATTTCAATTGTCATCTTTATATTTTGAATACAGAATGTAGTGAACTTAATCTTGAGTATTAACTTTTGTATAATAAACCTAGAGATGTAAAACTCTCAAATTGTTGTCTCATACTTGTATTGATAATTTTTAATGCATGTCTAAAGCATATTTTTCTAGTTCTTTTAATATATTTATTATGCAATATTGTGTTATGTTATATCATTATGTTCAAAATATTCATGTTTTATTTTCTAAAATAATGTTTGTCTTGGATTACATTGCATCTATGATCATGTCCCTTAGGCCAGTTCATTGGCTTGGAAGTTCATCTTTTGTTTTAGTAATTTGAAATTCATATATGTTAAGGTGAAGAATATAGGACATGATCAATATTCACTAAAGTGTGTGTCAAAAACTTTCATTATTTATTATGTCCATTAAATTTAAAACCATCACTAAGGTCATTTTAAAACATAAGGTCACTAAATATAGAGAGTATATAATCCTTCAAACACATTCAAATATCAAACATTAAGACTTGTTTGTGTTTCCATTAATGGCATAGTGCAATGGTTAAGAGTTAAGTTGTTTGGTTGGCAACCTTAATTTTAAATCTATAGAGTTAAAATGATCAAAAGTGTTATGCAGTTGCTTGTCTTTTGTACTCATAGGTTCGTACCTTTTTCTAGAGGTGCAACTTATGCATGCCTCATAACCAAGAACCTATTTTTGTCACATTAGTTGTGTGATGATCAGAACCTCTCATAACTTTAATAAAATTTAAAACACTTGTTGTTCCCAACTATTGACTTTTATGTGTCGCTAGCCAACACCTCTATTATTTTTATGTAAATTTATCAATATTGACTTATTTATGATGACTAATTACTAAACATCTAATACTATACTGTATCTTTCCCCCAACTAATTCTATCATTTCCATTAAGAAGTTGATTGAAGTTGGAGTGATAAGAAATGACAAATTGTATTAGCTTTCCCTCGAATTGATAGAGAGAGTTGAGGCTGAGTTGATTATAAGTGAGTAGAAATTTAGAATTGGAAATATTTGTGACCTCACAACTCCAAAAAGCCTTTGATGGACAAAATATCATGCAGTTGGAGAGGGAGAGGTTGAGTTGATTAGAAGTGAGCGAAGCAGAGCACGTCAAACTATCATGTGGAAATTTAGAATCATAAATAATTGTGACCTCACAATTCCAAAAAATTTCCTCGTGAATTGGATCTTTCATATTTATTGTATCTACATATTTCAAGGACAAAGAAAAGTCTTTGATGGACAAAACATTAAGTGACTTAATTTAATCAAGATGGTATAAGTTTATCTTACACAAAAATTAACTATTTACTTTTAAATCATGTTTATCTAATGTATATTCAAAGTAAGGGTAGCTTAAAAAAAATCAAAGTATCATTTTAGTCTATTGTGTTAGCATTGAAGTTCTAGATTTTCTTGATTCTAAATCATGTTATAATGCTTTAAGCTTTTACCTAATACATCAGTAACAAAAATTAGATGAACATTTTTTTCTAATACAAACATGACAATAAATTTGTCAAATTGTACTACATCTACAAGATGCCATGACATAACATAATAACACACCTAACATGCTTATGAATGCACTAAGAATTGTGATACAAATGAAAGAGTAACTAGGCATAGCCTCAACATTGTGACTAAAACCAGAAATGGGACACACCTCAAGTTCCTCAAAAGGGAAAAAGAAATGGAATGACCTCTCTTAGTTTAGACATTCAAGATGATACTACAAAAAACTCATATTACTAGAAAAAAGTGGATAGATTAGACAAGTCAAGATGCAATCGACAAGTCAAGGGTGAAATTCTAATCCCTTGTTAATAAAACTTCTCAAGATTCAAAATTTCAATTCTAAATTGGCACTTGAGTATATTAGGGAAAAAAATTCTAAGACTACCAAATTAACACCTCAAAATTAGATTCCATTGAATCTCTTGCCACATAAACAAGTTTTTGGAGTACACTAAATGTTGAGTACTAAGGATGTAGGACCCACGATTTGGAGTTTATAGTGTGATCAATATTTTAGACTTCAAGATTTGGAGTCCAACTGACAAAACCTAGAATTGGACCTAAATTTGGTTAATTATGTGTGTTACATCCCTCTTGTTCCCAAATATTTTGTTATATTTTAATGCACTGATATATGTTATTATATATCATTGAAAGTGATTCAAAATGCATATGTCAATGATTTTGTTTGAACATCATTAAGTTTAGATGAGTTATTTAATCATATTTACACATGTTAGAGCAAATAATGTGATTCCATATTAACTATATTGTTTTGACCTAGTAGATATAGGGAATTCATTATCCTCTAAGAAGGGAGGTAAGCAAGTTGGTCGATCAAGATTGCTATTTGAGCCTCTAAACCTATAAGTGTGGTCATGTCATGTTTTGTAGATCGAACCTAGTATTGTGCACTTGTGTCCTTCGTATCTGATTAACTTGATTCAAGTTTCTCAGTGGAGAGATTAGGATATCTTCTTGTCATAGACTCTTGTTGTTGGCCTTATTGTTAAACACCCAACATGATTGAGAGGGGGGGTGAATCAGTCTAAAACTTCAAAAACAATTATTATTCCCTATTTAACAATAACACTTTAACAATTAGCACATAAACATCAAGCATCAACACATGAAAACATGAACACTAAATATGCATGGAAAACTTAAACAAGGAAAGTCCATGATGAAAATCTAACTCATAATATGAATTATAACAATGTTAACAACATTTTAGGAATGTCACCAAAGAGCACCAACACCTGAACGACTTTCAAAACTAAGGCACACAACCTTAGGAAATATGAGTTAGAGGACACAAACAATTGAAGAACACTTCTTCGGGACAATATATAAAATGGTGTTGAAGGACTCACTGTCAATCAACAAGAAATGAAATAGGTGAATTGAAATTAAGCAGTATTCTCCTAATCATGAAATTTTCCTTGAACAATTGAATCAAGTGACCAACATCATGGCAAACATCTCTGATATTCTCCACTATCACAACACATTGTCTTGCAGAATATATTACTTTCAAAGCTCTTCTCAAACTGACTTTCACATCACCACAAACTCAAATCTACTTGAAAATAATTCACATACACTTCTCACACAATTCACTTCTCATCCACACATAATTCATCTATCTATACATCTTAAATATGAGATAAAACATTGAAAACGTAATTGAGGGTCAACCAAAATAGAATAAGCAATATTATACAAAATAAGGTACCCAGACCTAAAATACTTAGATCAGTCCACTCTAGGAGAAAGAGGGACCCAAAACATATCACATTACATTATTCCATGAATGACCCAATAATTTGCAACCACTAACACATATTCCAAAGGGCATTACAAAGTGTAATGTGTAGATACAATCAACCAGTCCGCCATATAACCACTTCCAATGCAAAATACTCCATATAGATCTCTACACGCTAAGGTGAGACCCAAATTAGAATCTCAACACATCTTTGAACACATATCCAAACCAAAAGAATATGATCCATTAAACTGCAATGCAATTAACAACATATCTGAAGGGTGCCAAATACATTCCAAACCATCCTAAATATCGGATGACACAACCAACACCAAAAGCATATATGGACCAACATCCATCCAAATAATCAAGTTTGACATCAATGACAACCATACAAGCTCATGTTATCAACAAACTTTGACAATCTCCCCCTTTGTCATTGATGGAAACACCAAAACAATTGTAATACCAAAACAACAACACCAATGATAAATTGATGATGTCATAGCAACACTCTCTCCCCAAATCTTACAACAACTCTCTCTCCCAATCTAATAACAACTCTCTCTCCCACTTTGACAATAACAACAAAGGATGTTGAAAAAACCATACTAACCAATTTACACCATTGCTCCCACTAAGAGTAGCAACAACATCGATCCAAGAAACAAGAATAAGCACTAAGTCTCCCCCTAGAAAGATGCATCACTAAAAAATGCATCTAGTTAGAAAGGGGAGGGCTAGTAACCCCTAACTTTTTCCTAAGATACTAGAGAGTATCCTTCACCAAAGTCTTAATAAAAAATTTTGCTATCTGTTGTGATGTAGAAATGTATTCTAGTTTGAATTCTTTCTTTGCAACCTTCTCTCTTAGGAAATAATAATAGATTGAAATATGTTTAGTTCTTGAATGCATAACCAAATTCTTTGAAATTTGTATAGCATTAATATTATTAGACATAATAAAATAGCCTCATCATACACTACTCTTAAAATCTTAAGAGCATCATCCACAAAACTTGAGTGTACAACAAGATGTTGTGACAATATATTCATCTTCTGGAGCAGATAATGATATTGATTCTTGTTTCTTACTCATCCATGAAACCAATTTTTCTTCCAAAAAGAATGCACCAACACTTCTAGCCCAATCAGCATCTGAATATGCCTTCAACATGAAATATCCATCTTTCTTGTATCATAAGCCAAAATCCTAAGTACCTTTCAAATATCTGAAAATCCTCTTCACCACTTGATCATGAGTTTTCTTCAAACTATCCTGAAATCTTGCAACCAAATATATAGCTTGCATAATATCTAGCCTAAAAGCAGTAAAATATAACAATCCTCATGGTGCAGTCATTGGTTTGGAGAAACCTCAAAGAGATCAATCCGGACTGGGTAGAAAGAGAAAACACAATAGAATTAAGAAACTATGATGGAGGAAATGTAGAACTGAATGAATTTAGATTATGAAAATTGATTATAGATAACCGGTAACATCCGGGTTACAAGATCTGACTCACTAGCCTACTACAAACATGTTAAATTATGGAATAGGTCACTCTCGGACCTCCAAAATTAAGATCTATCTACTATATTCTATCTGATTTCCTCCTTACTAACTTCTAATGTTAAATTACAATGGTTTATACAATCCAAGGGGATCTAGCTGGCCCAAAAGGAATCAAATTCTGAAGAACAAGATCAAACATGTAAAACCAATTAGTCGGCCTCCACCAAAGAGATTCCTCTAGAAAATCCAAAGGATGAATTGTTGATCAAAGGGAAGGTTGGTCACACACCAAGGAACATTGGAATCAATCCACATGGATCCAAAAATTACAAAAGGGATCTGGTAGATTCACCAATGCAAATAGGTCCAAATGGTTTCAGTGCCTGAAAACTATCTCAGAATCCGGAATCAATAACTTGCTAGAAAATGATCCAAATGCTCTATGGTTTAGGAATAAGGAATATGATCATGTCCTCAATTAAAATCCAACTCCACAAGATCCGGTGAGGCAATGCAGAATGAAATGCTGAAATTACAAAAAAAAAACAAATAGAAAAAATATATTTTTTGGTTGATGCAAGATTGCCAACAACTGGGGATGCTCCTGCATCAGACATCTGGGGTTGTTGAAAAAAGCGAATCTCTCATTTTGGCAAGGTTAGAGAAAAACCAAGGCTATCTACCTTTGCCTGAGAAATCCAAGATGAATCTTCAACTAGTATGTCCTTCCATTTTACAAGATACTCCTTATACTGTCTACTCTGGGTGCTACCCCCAATCCTACTATCCAAAATGTCTTCAATTTGATCTGGCTCCTTCCGAGGCAACTGTTTCTCCTAGTCTGCAATATTGTCCTCACTGAATTCTAGTTCATGATATTGATGTAGATTTGCAATGCTAAATGTAGGTGAAATACTCAAACTATTTGGTAACTCCACTTCATATGCATTTACAAAATTGAACTTCCCCAAGATCTTTCAAGGTCCAAACTTCCATCTTTCTTTTCTAAGATACACCATCACTTCATCACCAACTTCAAATTCCTTTTGTCTACTCTTCTCATCTGATTTCTCCTTATACTTGTTGTTCATGTCCTCCAAATGTTGCTTAACTTGAATATGCAAGGCATTCATGTGATCTACAAATTCTTCTACCTCTACACTCTACTTGTCTACATTACTGACATCCCTTAATTCTGATATACCTCAAAGGTGTGCTTTGATAAAAATCTCAAAAGGTATTCTTCTGATACTCCTATTCACTGAATTATTATAGAAAAACTCTGCTTGTGCAAGAATCAAATCCCAACTTCCAATTTTCTCTCCAACTAAGCATCTCAACAAATTTCCCAAGCTCTTGTTTACTACCTCTGTCTGTCCATCAGTCTATGGGTGAATAGTAGAACTGAACTTCAAATCTGTCTTCATCTTCTTCCAAAGTGTTCTCCAAAAATAACCAAAAAACTTAGTATCTCTGTGTGAAACTATGCTCTTAGGTAATCCATTCAATCTTATCACTTTGTTGAAAAATAGGTCAGCTATATGCACTGCATCTGATGTTTTCTTACAAGGTATGAAATGGGCTATCTTTGAGAATTGATCCACTACCACAAATATAGAATCATTCCCTCTATGTTTCTTAGGCAATCCAAGTATCAAATCCATGCTTATATCCTCCCAAGGTATTTTCGATACTGTCAAAGGCTTATACAATCCCACATTCTAACTACTCACTACTACCTTTTGCAACTTGACAAACTCTACAACTCTACATAAATTTCTTAACATCCTTATGAATCTGAGGCCAAAAGTAACACTCACTCACCAATGCTACTATCTTGTCAACACCAAAGTGTCTAGCTAATCCTCCACTATGTTTCTCCTTTATTAGATTCTCCCTCATAAAACTCTTAGGTATACACAACTGAACTCCTCTGAATAAAATTCAATCCTAAATGAAGTAATCCAACCACTTGCTTCTATCTACTATAACCGGTTCTCTACATGCTTTCCAAGGTTCTGCAAAATCCAAGTCATCATCATACGAGGTCTTCAACTCCTCAAATCCTAATACTGTCACTCTCATCTATGTCAACAAATTCCTCCTTCTACTTAATGCATCAACAAATTTGTTAGATTTCCCAGTTCTATGATTCAACACAAAGGTGTAACTCTACAAAAACTCTACACATCTCATATGTCTTTGATTCATCTTACTTTGATTGTTCAAATAATGCAATGCTTGATGATCGGTATATAACACAAAATCCTTAGGCAATAGGTAATGTCTCTATTTCTTCAAGGCTTGAACTATGGCATAAGCTACTGCTCCCCCTTTCTGACTCAATATGACTCCAATTACAGTTCCACTTGCATAACAATCTACTTAAAACACTTTGTTGAAATCCGATAAAGCTAACATAGGTTGCTCAGTCACTTTCTACTTCAGCAATTCAAAACTTTTGTTTGCTCTGGTTGTCCATTTGAATTCCTTCCTATCTCCCCTCATTATCTCAGTCATAGGGTTACAAACTGAACTGAAATTTCTGATGAACTTTCAGTAGAAACTAGCCAATCCATGAAATGATTTTACCTCTCCAATGCTCTTTGATGTAGGCCATTCAACAATTTATTTTACTTTATCAGGGTCCATCTTCAATCCATCCGCAGATATCACCAACCCCAAATAGACTAACTCTTCCTTCATGAAAGTACTCTTCTTAAGGTTTATCAAAAACTTTTCTTCTCTCAACCTCTACAAAACTTGTCTTAAATGCAAAAAATGCTCCTCTTTTGTCTTACTGAAAATTAGAATGTCATCCATATATACAATAACAAACTTATCCAATAATTTCTTCAATACCCCATTCATCAGTCTCATAAAAGTACTAGGTGCATTAGTCAACCCAAAAGGAATCACCAACCATTCATACAATCCTTCATTTGTCTTGAATGCTATCTTCCACTCATCTCCTTCTCTGATTCTAATCTTATGATATCCACTCTTCAAGTCTATCTTTGTGTAACATTTAGCTCCACTCAAGAATTCCATTATGTCATCCATCCCAAGTAAAGGAAACCAGTACTTCACTATGATCTTGTTTATTGCTCTGGAATCGGTACACATCCTCTGATCTCCATTCTTCTTAGGTGATAATACTATTGGTACTGCACAGGGACTCAGACTTTCTCTGATCAAATCTTTCTTAAGCAATTTCTGCACTTGTCTATTCAACTCTTTATTCTTTGCTAGTGTTAACCAGTGTGCAACATTATTAGGAAAACTAGCTTCAGGAATTAGGTCCATGCAATGGCTGATACTTATCACAGGTGGCAATCCATCAGACACATTATCTGAAATTATGTCTTCATACTTTGTTAGTAACTGCTTTATCTCTTTCAGTTGTTCTTCATGTTCCAAGTTCTTAGTCTTCTTTGGAACTAAGGAAAAACTCACATTCTCATGTCTCATTCCATCCAGGAATTTCCTTCCATCCACTAAACAAATTCTAGCATTCGTATAGACTTCACTCTATAGGGGTTCCTCCAAGGCTAACAAGGTTTGTTTCATCCCATTTGCTACAATAGTGTATATGTTCTTTCTCCCATCATGTATTGCCTGTCTATCAAACTGCCAAGGTTTACCCAACAAAAGGTGACAAATATCCATAGGCATAATATCACACAAGACTTCATTATGATAATTTCTAGTTTTTAATTTCACTAAACATTTCTCACTTACTAACAACTTATGATCATCTTGGATCCATGCTATCTAATAAGGCTTAGGGTGTTTCAATATTTCCAACTTCAACTTATTGACCATTTCCTCTAAAACAAGATTATCTGAACTACCACTATCAGTAACAACTTTACAACACTTATCGGATACCTTACATCTTTTCTTGAACAAATTTTGCCTTTGCAAAGGCTCCTCATCTTCTATGGTATGACACAAAGCTCTCCTCATTATCAACAGTTCTCCATCTTCCGGTTTGTTATTTGATCAAGTGGGGCTTTATTCCACCAATGTTGTTCTCCCAATGTTCTATGTCTTCTTACATTCAAAAGAACGATGTCCTTCTCCTCCACACTTACAACAAGTTCCTCTAAACACTCTCTTGTCTTATCTTCTGTTATCCTTTCCAAAAATTTCATTCTGGTAGCCATCGTGTTCTATCCTCTAGTATAAATTTATGTCATCCTTCTGGTATGAATTACCTTCTTTTCTTACTTCCTTGTCCTTGTTATGATCCATATAGGTTCCTCTTCCTCTGGTATATCCTCGTCCTCCTCGAAATCTTTCTCGAGAAAACCTTCCACCTCTAACTTGTTGTCTTTTCTCATGTCTTTTGTTCAGCTTCTCTTTTGGTTTCAAGGCATACTCATATGCTTCTTCAACACTCTACAACTTGATCAAACTATGTTCATCTTGCATAGATATTTATAGTCCATTCAAATATCTCACAGCTTGATCAACCTCATCATCGACATGTCTGGATCTGATATTCAACTTGTAGAATGCTTCGGTGTACTCCTTCACACTAGATTCATTCTCCTTCAAGTTTTGCAACTTTCAGAATAGATTTACTTGATAATCAGCTGGCATAAACTTCAATTTTAACTTAGCAACCATCTGCTCCATAATTTGATCTTCTTTTTACCTCTTCTCTATCTATCAACCTACAAATTCTCCCACCAAAGAGATGCATGACCTTTCAACTGGGTACAGACATACTTTACCTTTCTTTCCTATGCGATGTTCTCAAAATCAAAATACTTCTCCATCTTTGAGATCCAATCCATCAACTCATCCGAATCCAACTTTCAATCATACTCTAGTGGGGTAAAATATGGTTTAATGTTTACCCTACTCAAAACCCTCAAGAACCTTTCTTCATCTGGATCGATCGCCGATGGATTTTCTACTTGTTCTGTCAGGGCCTCTTATTCCTCATCTTCGCTCACATCTTCAATATGTCAGCCTCTTCTCTGGGCTATCTCAATGGCTTCTAACCGGGCTACAATTACTCACAACATTTCCATCACAGTAGGGTCTGCATTCCCACATGCTCCACCATTCCTATTTCCTCTTCACACCAGTCCTCTATAGCTGCAGGTCAAATCCACAGTGTATCACCCTACAACAAAATTCTTAGGACAAGAGAATCTCTGGAATGAAATCTCGCTCTGATACCACTTGGTGTAGTCACTAGATAGGAGGGACATCAAAGAGATCAATCTGGACCAGGCAACAAGAGTAAACACAATGAAAACAAGAAACTATGATGGAGGCAATGTATAACTGAATGAATTAGATCATGAAAATTGATTACAGATAATCGGTAACATCTGGGTTACAAGATCTGGCTCACTAGCCTACTATCAACATGCTAAATTATAGAACAGGTCACTCCCGAACCTCCAAACCTAAGATCTATCTAATATATTTTATCTAATTTCCTTATTACTAACTTCTAATACTCAATTACAATGATTTATATGATCCAAGGGGACCCAATCGGCCCAAAAGAAATCAAATACCGAAGAACAAGATCAAATGTGTAAAACCAATAAGTCAGCCTCCACCAAAGACATTCCTCTGGAAAATACAAAGGATGAAGTGTGGATCAAAGGGAAGGTCGGCTACATGCCAAGGAACATCAAAATCAATGCACAGGGCTTTGCAAACTACAGAAGGGATCTGGTAGATTCACCAATGCAAATAGGTCCAAATGGTTCCGGTGCCAAAAAACTATCTCAGAATCTAAAATCGATAACTTGCCGAAAAATGATCCAAATGCTCTATGGTTTAGGAATAAGGAATATGAACATGTCCTCAATATAAATGCAACTCAAAAAGATCTGGTGAGCCAATGCAAGAAAATGCATAATGAAATTCTGAAATTGCAAACCAGAAAACAAACATAAAAGAAATAGTTTTTTTGGTTGATGAAAGATTGCCAAGAACTGGCGATGTTCCTGCATCACCTCCAATCAGAGATCTATACTTATGAGATCAACATATAAAGATGTATTATCTTTTCCTAGCTTCCATCTAACATATAAAGGGGTAGTAACGGGTTTGCAATTTTCCATATCAAACTTCGTTAACATCTCTTTAATATACTTAGCTTGAGAAATAAAGATTTCATCATCCAAATAAGTAACTTGAAGACCAAGAAAAATTTACATTTCTCCAAACATAGAAATCTCAAATTCTTTCTACAAATTATTTACAAAAACCATCAGTTCCTCCAATAATAATATCATCAACATAAAGAACAACAATCAACAACTTAATGCCTTCAACCTTGAAATAGATATTGTTGTTTGCAGTACCTTTCCTAAAATTTTGTTGTAACAAATATTTGTCCAGTCTTGTATACCAAGCTCTAGGTGTCTGTTTGATTACATATAATGTCTTCTTTAATCTGTAGACAATGTTTTGATCATCTGACTATCCAAATCCATCTAGTTGTTCAATATATACTTCTTCCAATTCTCCATTCAAAATTGTCCACTTAACATCCATTTGATATACTCTAAAGTTCTTATAGGTAGAAAACACAAGAAACATTCTAATTGCTTCCATCATATGAATTGGGGCAAAATTTTCTTCAAATTCAATACCTTATACCTAAGATTAACATTTACATACCAACCTTGCCTTGTTCTTGTGACTTTCCCTTGCTCATTCAGTTTGTTCTAGAACACCCACAAGTAGTTCCTATCATGCATTTTTATTTAGTGGTCTAGGTACTAGCTCCCAAGCCTAATTATTTTGTATCTAATTCAGTTCTTTTTCCCAACTTTAATCTTTTCTTTCTTCTACATATGATTTAGGTTTAATGAGTGAAATAAAATAGCAATTAGTTTTCTCATTTACCTATGTAACACTTTTTGTCTTAACTCCTTTATTCTTGTCTCTAATTATTTGATCTTCTAAATGATTCCTCTACACATATTTTGGGGTCTCGATTGTTTTCTCTAGTTCTTCTTTGTCTTCTTCTTAATCTTCATCCAATTTCTCTTCATTGCTTCCTTCCATAGTTGACATTTCTTCTACAATAGCACAAATGGTCTCAAATTCAATCTCTTAAACAAGTTTAGGAGCAGTTTAATCCCATGCCTTGCATATTTTCACATTTGTACTCACCACTATCTTGTTAAATATTTTATTGTAACACTGATAAGCCTCATTGTTCATAGTGCATCTCGAGAATATTCCTTCATTAGCTCTGGTATGAAACTTTTTGAGGCCATTCTCATCTCTTCTAATATGTCACTTAATCTCAAAGATTCTAAAATATTTCATAGTAGGTGGTCTTCCATACCACAACTCATAAGGTATCTTTGGGTGATTTATTCTTATCTAAACCCTATTAAAAATGTGAACAACAATATGCACAGCTTCTTTCCAATACACATTAGTCAAGTTAGCATCTTTCCTCATAGTTCTATTCATCTCAATAATATTTGTATTCTACCTTTCTAGCACACCATTATGTTTAGGAGTTCTCAGAGGAGAAAGATGTCTCCTAATACCATATTTCTCACAGAAATTTTTAAATTCATTTGAAGTAAATTCTCCAAATCTATTAGACCTCAAACATTTGATCCTAGAATCAACTTGATTTTCTATCATTGACTTGAAAACTTTAAATCTTTGAAAAGCTTCATTTCTTTCTCTCAAAAATGTAATCCATGTCCTTCTAGAATAATCATCATTGAGTAACATATAATACCTTTCACCATTAAGTCCACTTGTCTTGTAGCCCAGCCACACAAGTCTTTATGAATTACCTCAAAAGGATATGACGTAGAATACACCTTGTTCTTGAAAATTCTCCTTGTTTGCTTCCCTAACTGACATTCTCTGCACACAATGTCAATAGGCTTGATAACTCTTGGTAAATCTCTTATTTCCTTAAAGTTACTAATCTTTATCATGTTATCAAATTTAACATGTCCCATCCTCTTATGTCATAACCAACATTCATTACTTTGACTCAGATAACAATGTTTCCACTTTTGTCCTTTATGTAATAAACATTTCCACTTAACCTGATTCCGTTTGCTAACAACTTTCTGGTTCTAACTTTTCTGGTCATATATACATCTAGTTTCTATAAACACAACTTCATAAACTCTATTGTGTGCATCTGACTAACACTCAACAAACTATGTCTTAAACCTTGTATATAATAAACACCGTCAATTTTATGATTGTCATTAATCAAGATACTTCCTATTCCACAAATTGTTGCCACTTTCTCTCCTAAAAAATTTATTGATTCACCATCATACTTCTTCAAAGTGATAAATTTTTCTTTGTCTCCAATCATGTGATTCTAGCATTTGGAATCAATGATCCATGATCTTGGTTCAACTTTAGCATGCAGTGCAATCTTCTCTTTCAGTCTTTTGGATCTTTCCTATTACTTTTCCTATATAGCCAAAAATAAAGATTCTTCATTTGAGTCTTCAGTATTCTCTTCTTCAAATGAATATGTCTCCATAGAGGAAAAAACTATTTTTCCCTTTATCTCTATCATATGTTCTTTTCTTAAAACCTTTTCTTCTATATCTACTTTTCTTTTCATCATCATCAGATTTTCTATAATCTTCTTTGTATATAAATTTAGAACCACAATGACCAATTCTTCTACAATTAATGTCATCACTATCTTCAAACACTCCACCACCAGCTTGGATAGCTTCTATTATATCATTCACTCTATGTGTGTAACTAACAACACTTTCATCATCAGCCATTCTGAAACCTTCAAATTTATGCTTCAGCTTCAAAAGTCTTTCATGTTGAGTCTTCGGATCAGCTTCATATGCATAACACAAATTATTCTAGATTCCCTTAGCTTCTTCATTCCTTTAACCTTTCCAAAAACTTCATCACTAAGACAATTGATAAGAATTCTTCTATCTTTTTTATTTATCTACTGAGCCTTAAACTCATCAGAGGTTGATGGTCCATTCAAAGGATGTTGATAACCTATTTAAATAATCTCCCAGATTTTATTTTGTAATTTTCCCAAGTAAGACGCAATTATTTCCTTCAAATAATTAAAGTTTGTTCTGTCAAACATTGATTCTTTAACATGAAGGTCCTATGCAATCTCTAGATCTACCTCATGTGATTAAGCTTTTCAAAGAGGAACCCTGCTTTGATACCAATTGTTGAACACCCAACATGACTAAGACGGGGAGGGGGTGGATTGAATCAGTCAAAAGATTCAAAAATAATTACTTATCAAATTATTTAATAATAGCATATTAACCATCAACACATAAACATCAAGCATCCACACATGGACACATGAATATTATATTTACATGGTGCAAAGTGGAAAATTGGAGAACCTTAGCCGATTTGCCAGTTGAAAAAATAGGAAATTCACTAGGCTCCAATTTTCACTTGGGGAGACTTCACATTCAAAAAAGAGGGATGAATCTATTAGATCCAATCCCAAAAGATGCAAGGATTGAATACTAATAAGATTAGAATGGAATTAACCCTCTTATGTAAGTTGATTGATTGAATTAGGACAAAGTGTTAAAAATCGAGACAAAGTATGCAAAAATAGTGATCTACAAATTCGGGCTTCCACCATGCACCTGGATCTGATAAGTATGAGATGATTTGGAGCTACTTTGCAAAACTCAACAAAAATTGTAGGGACCGTGTGTTTGGACAGGGGCACCCTCCTATCAGTCCTTTGAACTTTTCGCATATCAAAAATGGTTTTTCCATCTCTGCGAATAAAGCTTAATTCTAGAAGTACAATTGTGCACCTATTTCCCACACACAAAAAGAAAAGGAAATGTGTTGGGAATAGGGGTTTGTCTTCATATCAAATCCTGGTTTTGAAACTAACCAAGTGGCTAAAATAAAGTAAATGAAATGACTGAAAAAAGGAATCCTCCTCTTTGAGAGGATGTTGAATTGAATTAAATTCAAATTCTTATACCTCCTTGTGAAGTTTTATTGGCCTCCACATGGAATTAGGGTTTCATGAAGTAGAATGTTGATCCCCTCTTCAATGCGTGTAATCTTGTCTCTATTGTTGCTCCAAACCTTGAAGGAAGGTTGAAAATGCTCAATTGCTCTTGAATGCTTGAATTCTTGATAATGATTGATGATAGATTCAATAGGATTTCATTAGATTCCAAATGAGAAGGGAAATCTCTCTTATATACTTGCTAGTGGGTTTAATTGACTAATCTTTCGACTTGGGCTGACATAGGAGGGAATCCCTTCTTCAAACTTGAGTTAGGTCCAAGGAGAGAGGATCAAGGGAGGTCGCAAACAGAGAATCCCAAGGTGCCACACCCTGGTCCTAGTGGATCCTAGGGTGCCATGCCCTAGTCCTGCCCTATTTTGGGGAAAGATCAAGGTGCAAGTAGAGTGTAGGGTTGAATTGAAATGTGCTTTTTATGTGCATGAGAATATGGAGGTCTTCGATCAAGATGAGGGATGCAAACACTAAGGTGAAGACCCAGATGTAGTCAAAAATTGCAAGGGGGGCAATTTTAGGACGTTACATTTAGCCCCCACTTTAGCGAGAGTATGAGCTTATGCAAATACTTTCGGTAAAGTAAAAGGAATTAAAATAGAAAGACTTTCACCACATCAAGGAAGCAAGATTCACCAAGCCCCCAGTGGACTTAAATATCTTATGACTTCAATGACAAGGTAAAAGGGAAGACCATGAGAGAGAGAGAACCATGACTACAACCAGTAAGGTTCTCTTACTATGAAGCATGAAAGGAATACCAAAAATTTCAAAGCAAAGATGAAATTCACTTAGTAACTTTAAGTATCAAAAGAGAGAATTATGAGCGGAGTGTATGCTCCCAGGTTAAAGTGATTGTGTATGCCTTATCGGGATAAATTGCTTTAAGATAGGATACACCCAAAATAGACAAGCATGTTATCACAATAATTTAGCTCCCAAGAGAGGACAAATCAAAGGATAGTGAACACAAACACAAAACACGAGGTGATTTCACCTAAATTTTGAGTCAGTATGCTTTTTATCATAACTCATGTATATCATGTATATATATGCATAGAATCATCCTCATCCCCCAAAGAAAGGAAATCACCATGGAAGAAGGGAACACATTTGTCTTTTGAGTCAATATGGGAGAGACCAAAAGAGATCGCAACATTTTGCATCATCCTCAAGTAGAAAACACTAGGGACAACAAATAGAAGAATAAGAAGAAAAAAAAGAAGAATCTCACAAACAAGCAAGAGAGGAGAGAGAGATTCTATAGTGCTATTGAATCTAATCAAGCATGTCATCCTCTCCTCAATCTTGTTGATCATTATTTTAGGAAGGTGGACAACATGCAAGAGGAGCCACATCGAGAATAGTAGATAGAGCTATCACAAGTTCCAAACAAGGAACATGCTGTAATGATAATTCACTTTTTTCATTACTAGGAGCTAGGATTAATGCTTTTGAAAATTTTGCAGATAAGTCATTGTCAATGTCAACATATTCATATTCATCATTAGAAAATATTAGGATCGAGATTTTTATCATTAAGAATATTTTCACCTATTTCTTGATCAAGATGAATAAGAATAGGATCTCAGATAGGAATAGAACTTGAACTGTCACTTGTCTTAACCATTTTTCATCTTGGAGAATTATGTTGAACATCATGTTTACGAGAAAATGGAATCATGTCAATTGTTGGTGTTTTGGGAGAAGAAATGCTTTTGGAAGCAACCTCGTGAGCTCTATCACAACGTCTTCAATGACATTTTCTCACACAATGGTTTAGTCTAGTCTTGGTTGAAGTTTGAGGAGGGTTATGTTCATTAGGCTGTTAGGGTTTCAAGAAAATCTGAAGCAAATATGAACTAACAATTATATGCAGATTTAAATACAAAAGATAAAGGAATAAAATAGGACACAAATAACACAAAGATTTAACGTGGTTCACCCAGAATGGGTTATGTCCACCATACATAGCTATCCAATCTTTCTTATTATCTAGCAAAAATAGTACATCAACATTACAATGCCTTAAGCATCCCAGCAGCTTATAACATGCATTTTTAGGGCAACAAACAAAGTTGGCCCTTTTAGGGTTTTATTACAATGTCAGTTTTCATCAACAAAAAATGGCAAAAAAAATTTCTCAAGGGCTACCGCCCCCCAACCCCCATAGCGGGCTTCGCTCGCTTTGGGGGCTGCCACCCCCACCCGAGGCCCAGCCCGGTCCCGGACCCCAGCAAGGATACATGTTGAGTGTACAGTACTTTGTTGATCAGTCACCACATTTCAACAATCTCCCACTTGGAGACTGATCAGGCTCCACACCAAACAATCTCCCACTTGGAGACTGAAACTACATGACACCACTATACATGCAACATCCACTAGATAAAACACTAGGACTCGACTAGTATAAATTCCACAATTATCAATCAAGAAGACCAACAGAAACTGATGAAGAAATCAACTTCTCCTGTGGAACTACCTTCGTGAATATATCGACAGGATTCTCACTTGTGTGAATCTTCTCAAGCCGTAACTAACCCTCCTCGAAAATAGTCTAGATGAAGTGGTACCTGAGCTGAATGTGCTTTGTCCTCGAATGAAAAGCAAAGTTCTTCGCAAGATGAATGACACTCTGGCTATCAGTATACAATGGACGATCCTCCTGTGTCTGACCCAATTCCTCCAGAAAACATTGTAACCAATCATCTCCTTGTTGGCTTCTGTAGCAGCAACATACTCAGCTTCAGTGGTTGAAAGTGCAACAACCTTTTGCAGCCTAGAAATCCAACTGACTGCAGTTCCCCCTATAGTAAAAACATACCCTGTAGTGCTCCTCCATGAATCAATATCACATGCTAGATCAGAGTCAACAAATCCACTCAGAGAAGCATTAGATCCTTTGAAACATAATGCCTTTGTAGTGGTTCCTTTCAAATACCGAAGAATCCATTTCATAGCATTCCAATGTTCCATACCCGGATTACTCACAAACCTGCTCACAACTCCCACTGCATGTGCAATATCTGGCCTTGTGCATACCATTGCATACATCAAACTACCAACAGCTGATGAATATAGGATGTTAGACATTTTCTTTACCTCTTCCTGTGCCTTTGGGTACATCTCCTTAGTCAATTTGAAATGACTAGCCAAAGGTGTACTAACTACTTTTGCATCCTGTATGTTAAATCTTTTCAACACCTTCTTTACATACTCACTTTGGGACAAATTCAAGGTTCTATTTGTTCTATCCCATGTAATCCTCATACCCAAAATTTGCTTAGCTGTACCCAAATCCTTCATAGCAAATGACCTAGCTAATTTATGTTTAAGATCATTTATGTGTTCCATGTTAGACCCAGCAATAAGCATGTCATCAACATAAAGCAACAGGATAATATAACTGCCATTATCCAATCTCTTAAAATATACACAATGATCAGAATGACATCTATGATAACCATGTCTAGCCATGAAGCTATCAAATTTTAAATACCATTGTCAGGGTGCTTGCTTTAGGCCATACAAACTTTTCTTCAACCTGCACACCAAGTTCTCCTTACCTTTGACCTCATATCCCTATGGTTGCAACATGTAAATTTCCTCCTCCAAATCTCCATGGAGAAAAGTTGTTTTCACATCTAATTGTTCAATATGTAAATCATTTGTAGCCACAAGACTAAGTACAGTTCTAATTGAAGTCATTTTTACAACTGGAGAAAATATTTCATCATAATCTATACCCTTTTTCTATGCAAAACCTTTTACCACAAGTCTGGCCTTATATCTTTTCTGACCTCCTTCCTCCTCCTTCAGCCGATAAACCCATTTGTTAGGCAAGGCTCTTTTTTTTGCATGTAAAGGGACTAAGTCCCAAGTCTTATTTTTCATTAAGGAGTTCATCTCCTCTTTCATGCCTAGCTCCCACTGTTGTTTGGCATCCACCTGCATTGCTTCTTCATATTCTTCTGGTTCACCAGAATTAGTTAATAATATAGAATACAATGAAGGAGAAAATCTTTCAGGGGGTCTACTTGACCTCGTAGAACATCTAACACTTGCAGGAGTTTGTGGGACATTCTATTATTGTTGAGCATCAGGTACCTGTTGCATTTCATTTTCAGAAATCTCATCCAACATGACATATCCTTGCTTGTCTTGTTCATGCTTCTTTTCCCGCATCTGTTCTTTATACATAACCTTCTCATTGAATATAACATCTTGACTTCTAGTTATTTTCTTATTTTCAAAATCCCATAACCAATAGCCATATACATCTATCCCATATCCAATGAAGGTACATTTATGAGATTTAGCATCAAGCTTGGTTCAGTTTTCTTTATCAACATGGACAAAAGCTTCAAAACCAAAGGTTTTCAGAAAGAATAATTTACCTTTTTACTAGTCCATGCCTCCTCTGGAATACCACCATCCAAAGGGGTTGAAGGTCCTCTATTTATCAAATAGACAACGGTATGTACAAAATCTTCCCAAAAATGTAAGGGCAATCCAACATGCAATCTCATGCTCCTCGCGCATTCCATGATAGTCCTATTCATTCTCTCTGACACACCATTTTCTTGTGGAGTTCCTAGAACTGTCTTCTGCTTTATAATCCCATTTAAGGAGCAGTAATCTTCAAATGCCTTGCTACAATACTCTCCTCCATTATCTGATCTGAGACACTTCAACCTTTTTCTTGTCTCATTCTCAACCAAAGCTTTCCATTTCTTAAAAGTTTCAAAAACATCTAATTTTTATTTTAGGAAATATACCCATGTTTTTCTGGTTGAGTCATCAATAAAAATAACATAATAACAAGAGCCACCAAGAGATGATACATGAGCCGGTCCCCATACATCTAAATGCACAAGCTCTAACTTCTCACTCTTCTTCTCTTTCCCAACCTTGAGAAATCTGACTCTTTTCTGTTTGCCATAAACACAGTTTTCACATAACTCTAAATCAATCTTCTTTAGTCCTGGCAATAGATTTTTGGAGTGAAGGATTTTCATCCCTTTCTCACTCATGTGCCCAAGCCTATGGTGCCACATTATCGAATCTATTCTTGCAATATCTATTGTTGTTGTCCCTGCAGTAACTTTATCTGTAGCAGCTAAGGTAGAGTAAGTGTTACCAGTACATAGATATAATGTGCCTACCTTTGCACCTTTAGCTACTACTAGTGAAGGTATGCATCATGTCATGAAAGATTATTGTTATTGCTCGTTGATAAGTTGCTCCTGCATTCTTTAAGCCAAAAGGTATGATGTTCCAATAGTACGTTCCCCAAGGACAGGTAAACGTTGTTCTATCTTGATCCTCTAGGGCTATCTTGATTTGATTATAGCCTGAAAAACCATCCATTAGTGATAGCATTGCATGGCCTACTGTGAGGTCTACAATTATGTCGATACTGGGTAAAGGAAAGTTGTCCTTTGGATAGGCTTTGTTGACATCTCTAAAATCAGTGCATATTCTGATATTGCCATCTGGCTTTGATACTGGTACAATGTTGGAAATCCATTCAGCATAGTCAATAGGTTGAATGAACCCGACATCTAATAGTTTCTTCAGTTCAGCTTTAACCATGAGTGCCACATGTGGATTCATCTTTCATAGTTTTTGCTTGACTGGCTTAGCTCCTGGAGTAATGGATAGGTGATGCACTATTAATTGTGGATCAATCCCAGGCATATCTGCATATGACCAAGCAAAGTTGATTTGCTTTTCTTTAAAAAATTTAATAAATTATGATCTTTCTTCCTTTGTCAGAGATTCTACAAGGTGTATATTTTTGGTTGCTTCTGTAGTACCAATGTTGATTGATTGAGTGGGCTCAATCAATATGGGTGATCACTTGTGATAATGCTCAGGAAGAGTGTCAAGTCTCCCATCCTTAGGTGCCTTTAAAAGGTTTTCACCCTCAGATGCATCATTTATTTTTACTTTTTTGTGATCTATGGATGCCATTGACTAGTTTTCAGCAGTAGATCCTTTATTTTATTCATTTTTGTGACTGAGAGACTTGGCACTCCCCTGATTGCAGATGTCGTTACTTTTTTCACTGGTAGAGTCTGTTTCTGGGTTAATGGTACACAAGTAATGGATAATGCATTCGTCATTTGGGAAAATTGGTATATCATGAGTTTCAGGTTCCTCCCAGTCTATGAGGTCAGGAAAGACAAGTGGTAAGGAGTCATTAGGTGGATCAAGTTCTGCTATTGTAAGTGTTAGGATGGAGGTATCCTTGTGATTGGCTGAGATGTTAAAGAAATTAAGGATTTCATCAAGGTCTTTGATGGTATCATTTTCCATATAGACTTGCTCATAATGTTGCTGCTCACTTTCCTTGGTGTCATAGATATTTTGTGGACCAAATTCAAGTGGTCTAGATTCTGTGTCGCATTCTTCTTGAGAGATGGGTGTATTACTGTTATTTGCACAAATATCTTCAGTAATGTTAGAATAGCTGCCCCATTCATATTCATTGGAATCAGTCTCAGAGATATTATCCCAGATTCTAGCAGTGTTGTGAACTGGTATGTTGTAGGGTGAAAACAGGTCTTTCATGATTGATACAAGTTTGATAGTTTTCTCTAATTCTGTGTCAGATCCTGCTTCCACTCTTTGCATTTGTTCATATACTGTCTCTTTTTGGGGAAGAATAATGTAATCAGGAGGTGATTCTTCTTTGTTGGATATTAGTTCTTGAATATGGTGTGCTTCTACAGTAGATGTTTCCTTCTTTTTATTGATAGGTTGCCTTTGATATTGCTTTTGTTCTTGATGTTCGTGTTCCTTATGTATTGTCTCAGCTGACTCAAATAGTGCCTCCTGCCAGGAGTCTTCTTTGTATTTATTCTTTTCTTTCCACTGAGGTTTTTGATATTTACGTTGTTCCCTTTTTGGTAGTAGATTGAGTTCAAAGCCCAATCCTTTTTTGTCTTTATTGAATTGCGAAGGAGGATCCAATGGTTCTTTGACGCCTTCTTGATGCTTACCAATAGGTCCTTTGCCATTGTATCCCATTCATTGCATGATTAAGTAGCCTTTTCCATACAAGTGTGTTGGTATAGCTACCTCCACAGTAGTTACTTTGCCTTCTTCCTCATCTTTGTACAACCAACTAAGGATGTCCTTTTCCTCTAATTCATGTGCTAGAGTGCCTAGTTGGATAAATGTGCCATCAAACTTGGTGATGGGCTGGATTGCTTGATGTGTTGATGTTGTAGGTAATCCATGAGATTTAGGTGATGCTGGTAAGTTGGCCAAACACATGGGTTCCAAAGAGTACTCTCCCATGCCTTGCTCTTTCATTTTCATTTTTTTCTTGAAATCTATAGATAGCAACGTGAACTTTTCTTGCTGAAGATCTGGTGCTGAGTAACTTTGTTTTTCTCTATTATGTGGAACCAAATTATCTTGGGTTGTCCCCATAGCATTACAATGTTGGAAAGGATTATGATCTTTTGATATGGAAATCTCTTGTCCATTATAGGGGAACTTAACACACTGATGATAAGTAGAAGGTATTGCTTTCATTTCATGTATCCAAGGCCGACCCAATAAGATATTGTATGTGAGGTCTATTTCTAAGACTCGACACATAGTGTCCCTTTGTATTGGTCCTACTTGAATTGGAAACATTACTATTCCTTTGGATGATCTCTCTTTGTCATCATATGCTTTGATAGTGATCTTTTTGCACAGATCAATAGATTGCTCAAAGAAGCCTAATGCACGGATAAGTTTAAAGGTACAGATATTGAGTCTAGCTCCTCCATCTATTAATACTCTTTTGACTTGATGCTTGTAGACCAAAACTTCAATGTGGAGTGGAGTATTGTGTAGATGGCTCAATGAGATATTATCATGCTCAGAAAAAGTGAGGTTATGAGGCCCTATCATATGAGCCACGATGGCTTGGAATTTGTCAGCATCCAGATCTTGAGGTACATTTGTTTCCAATAACGCTTGTTCCAAGATGTCTTTGTGTTTTGGAAAAAGTTTTAGCAACTCTAGTATAAATATTTGAGTAGGAGTTTTGCACAGTAGACTGACTAGATCATATTGAATTTTGGGTACGGTGTTTGCTGTTGACATATGTTCCTTCAAGACATATTTTTGAGCCTAGTTGTTACATTGACGGATTCATGTTCATGCTTGTCCTTGATTGTGATAACATTGACTTGATTGTCCTCAACTGATATGTGATTGATACGAGCTCCCCGTGTATCATTTGAGGTTGAAGCTCCATCCTTGTTTTAGTTTGGAAGAGGATTCTTAAAGGCTCCATGGTCACCATTTGTCTTGAGACCATCGACCGTTAAATCACCTCTATCAATCATGTCTTGAACAATGTTTTTTAGTCTCATGCAATCATTGGTTTGATGACCTTATTGCGATGAAAATCACAAAAGTGTGAGTCATTCCACCAGAGTGGTTTGATTTGTGGTTCAAAGTTGTTGATTGTTGGTAAAGAGATAATTTTCTTTGCCAAGAGTTCTCAGAATGCCGACTCTAGTGATTGCCCTAGTGGTGTGTAAATGCATTTTGGAAAGTTGTTTTCATTACCCCGTGAGTTTGGATTATGTCCCCGATTGGCATTATTGTTTTGGGCATTGTTGGTGTTGTTTGTGTTGAGTTGATCTTAATTGGTATTCGGTGCATAAGTTTTAGTGTCTTGGTTAGCACCTTTGGGATTTTTTGTAGCTTGAGGATTACCTGATAATGTGAGCACAGGCTATTTTAATTTTGGATCATTTGATTCATTGCTTCCTTCATTTCCATTATTTTTGTTGCAGGTCCAAAATCTAGATTTGTCTAAGTTGTTGTTTTGGTTGTTGTAATTGGATGAACTTGTTTCTTCTTAGAAAGCTTTTAATGTTCCTTTCTTGACACATGCTTCTTCTACTTGGATGCCATTCTCAATCAATTTGGTGAAAGATGGTATGCATTGAAGCTTGAGTATGTAACTCATCTCACTATTCAAGTTGTCGATGAAAATCTCCATTTTTTCTTTTCAGGCACATCTCGAGGATATCTTGAAACCATAAGCCACCAACATTGAAGGAATACCATGAATGTTTCATTGTTTTTCTATTTGGTGTTACAAACATCTAACATGGTGATAGCGTGTTGAATGTTATAGGAATATTGAGTTATGAATTTGTTGACTAGTTCATCAAATGATTTGAGAGGAGGTGTGATTTTGGAAAACCATTCCATTGTTTGCCCTCCCAAGATTCTTGGGAATAACCTCATCAAATAGGTATCATCATGAGAAAATTCAAGACTCATTGTATAGAATTCTCGAACTTGATCATGGGGTTCACTTTTCCCATCATATTTGTCAAATTTGGGAATGTCCGAGTTTGGGGGAAAAGGCACCATGTTTAATCGTCTATCAAAAGGATAAGGACAGATTTCAGTTAAGGAGTATCGTACTATTGTCCCTTGTTGCATGTCTTGCATTTGTTGAGTGAGAGTAATCAAAGGTGCATTATTTTGCCAAGGGAAGAGCTCTTCCCTTGCATTAGTTCTAGGATGAAATGGTGTGTGGAATGGTATGTTTTGCTCAGGGATATTTTTCTCAGGGATATCTTGCTCAGGGTCATGTGCTTCTTCCTCTCTTTGTCGTTCTTGATATTCGTAATGTCGAGATCTTGTTCTAAAAATGTCTATGTCTAAATCTTCAGGAAGTTTAACTCTTTTGCTTGTGAGCATGAGCAGATATTTTTCTTTGTCATTTTCCATGAGCCTTTCTACAAGCTTTTGAAATGAAGCACTTTCTTGACATTCTTGAAGGAGTTCTTCAAAAATTTTAGTGTCCTCTAGATGCGGACCCTCGAAAGGATTTGATAATCTTCGATTCATGCTGGATTCTGGTGGCATTTTGCTTTGTTTATTTTGTTGAGAGCAAGTAACAACATACATCTAGTAGAATCTTTCTGTGACAAAAGGAACAAACTCTTCTTCAATGTTTTGCTCAGGGGTTGGTGGTTCAAATCGGGGTATGATATAAGTGATGCACTCTTAGGGAAAGAAGGCTGGATTGATCTTCCCTCCTTGATTTATGCGTTGATTGAATGTTGATTTTTGACAGAATGCCCTACTCCTCAAGGGTTCCTTGTCAAATTCATTTGTTTTGTTTTGAAGATATAAGTGTATATGACGAAGGAATGTTCGATGAGATTTGAAGAGTTGGTGATTGATGTATAAAAATTTATTTCTTTTGGCAAGTTTCAAAGAACTCGGTTGTTGTTTCTTCAACTTAGTGTTCTGATAAATATTCTTCTTTCTCAGAAATGAGGATTAGTCATGCACAAGCGATCAATGGTTTCCTTTGATCTATTTTGGATTCAGTTTCTGCTTGTTTTGGAAACTCAAGTTTTACTTTATCAAAATGAAGGTTTAGATGCCCCCTCATGACAAAGAGTGTCAAACGATATGGAATACAAGCTTTCCCAATATGGAAACTCGATTTGACAACTTGGGGTTTTAAAACAAGTGTGTTTTGGGATAAAAATTCATTTGATTGAAGGACCTATTTGCCACTTGTGATGATGTTTGCCGATTTTGACATGAGAGATATGTTCATCTTTGACTAGCTTCAGATTTTGGGCAACTTTGTTTGATGGAAAATTTTCTTTAGAAATAGCTTTTGATACTTTGTTTTTGGTTTTTTGCTTGATGAAGTTCAGGCTGATGAAGGAAAGCTTTCGAAATTGGTTTTAAAATTTTCAAAATTGACCTCTGTTTTGCCCCCTATTTTTTTGGTTTTGGCTATGCGCTAAAACAGAGATGCAATGCACTATAAAAATTTCTCAATGCGCTAGCAAAAAGGCTCCACATGCTATGCTGCCCCCTGATATGCACTAATTGGTTTATCTTGCTTTTGCCTTGGTTCAAAAGGTTATGCACCAATATGGGCCGCCTATGCGCTAACTGTTAAACCCTATGCGCTAAAGTTTGGTTTCCACGCGCTAAGCTGATGCTTCAATGCGCTAAACTATTTTCAAAATGCACTATTTGAAATTGCTAGTTTTGGATTCTAGTGAAGCACTAATGTTAACCCTTAATGTGCTAAGGAGAAGGTTTAATGTGCTAAAAGATGGTTCCCACACGCTAAGAAGTTGCTCTTACGTGCTAAACTGCCCTGATATATTTTGACTTGGTTGTTTTTCTGTGATTTTTGGAATTTTTCTTTGAGTTATTAGTGTTGATAGATGATTTTTTGAAGTAACAAATGAAAGCACGACACCAAAGAGACAACCATTTTTCTTAATCTAAACAAAAAGTGTATGTTCTGCGAGGATGTGTTCAAATCCTCAATGTTTTGACAGGTTTAGATACAACATGCACTTTAGTCAAACTCTTTATTCAAGGGTCATAAGCAATATCATAGCCCACTAGTCTCGATACTCTATCAACTCAAATAGTCATGTCACCCTCTAGGGGGCGCCCGTTTTTTTGCCTTTTACCAAAAATTAACTCAAAGTGAATTGCTTCACAATTGAGTAGTTATCTTGGGAGATATATGGTGAGCAATCTTGGGGATGGATTTTTCCCCACCCTTGCATTATGATATTAAAAATGTCTGGCTATTGACTTGGCTCAAAGTTTCTATGCTAAGGTTTGTAATTAGGCTTCCTGTTTGGTCGTCAGTGATAAACTCCCTCAAGAGGCTTCCCAACCTTTAGAACAAAGGCTTTACGTATCTCAAGGATATTAGGGGAAGGCTAATGGTTGCGCGCAACCATTGAAAAGGACTTTCATCACTTTCCACTTTTGATTATATTGGGTTGGAACACTTGGCTTCAAAGTCATTTTCCACTTAGGTCATTCCCTTCACACCAGCCAAAAATGGCTTTAAGATTTTTTCAACCCCTCGGAAAGGCAGGCCTGCTAAAGGATTTATTGCTTGAAGAAAAGAAAGCTTTTAAGAGTGGTTTGGCTTTTTGATCACCCAATTAAGGGGAAAGCATATACCTTCCACTTTCGAGACAAAGCACACAAGTTCTTTTTAGCATTTCAAAGCAATAATTTGCTAGCTCTATATGGAGATGTCACTCCATGAAAACATGGTGTTCCTTTTAACCTTTTAAGGCAATGATTTTCTGATCTATTTAAGAAGGAACTTGGTCAACAAAATAAATGTGATGTTTCATCAACAAAAGAAATCGATTGAAAGGGGAAGATCTTCCCTCTTTAGTTGCAAGAGAATTTTGGACTTTGTGTGATTCTTTACCTTGCAAAAACTTAAGATGAATCCTTTTATGCACCAAAGGATGGTGAAGTTCTTTTTAAACCATTTACTTGTAGAATTTTGAAAAATTGATTTGTTTTTTTTTAAGATCCAATTTGAAAATTTTCTCTCCTAGAAAAACAAGGAAAAATTGTTTTGCGGTTCTTTTTAAACCCAAACAAAGTGAGTTCAATTTTACCCAACAAGAATCAAAAAGCTTTATATTTTACCTAACTTAACTAAGTTAGTAAAAACTTAAACTATTTATGATCCTAAAATTAAGCTCCCATCTGCAAGAAACATGTTAAAAACCCTGCAAGATACCAAGTAAAATTGTTAGAAAAATCTGTGGGTTTGGTGGACTTCAACAAGTCTAATTTCACATTTGGTTACAGTTTTTAATTTTGCCTATGTCTATGATACGCTACAGAATAGACTGTACGCGCTACAAGATAGTCAGGATGCACCATCGGACAGAACCGATGCGTTGAACTATTTCCTAAATGCGCTACTCTGTTATTCTCCCATGTTGAGACTTATAGAAAAATGTTACTGAGGATGATGTGCTAAGGTATGATCTGCACGCATTGGGGAATGAGTCCCACACACCAAACAGTGAGCCATATGTGCTAAAAGATCAACCAGATGCGCTAGGGATGTTCCCTACGTGCTGATCCCTGTTTCCTGCATACCTGCAAAAGTGTTTATTTTTAAAAACCAATTTGATTAATGGGGTAGTACCCCATGGTGGGTGCCAAAAATGTGTGCAGGAAAAGTGGGTCAATGAAACTTAAAAAGTGAAAATGTGGTCTCAAAGAGGCTTGTTCACACACCCATGGGACTTCTTGGTGCAAGTTATGGAGTCATGAAGAATGACTCAACTTCCCAAGGTCAGTTCCATGGTTCTCTATCTCACAAGGTCCCTCAAGCCAATGCCTTTGCTCTCAGATCACTGAGCAAAGTGGCTTAGGGATGACGAATGCAAGAATGAGGGATGCTTATGATTGGTTTAATTATGAAATGCATCCTATCTATGCATGATTCTACAAATGCAATAAACTAGATTATAAGACGACAAGGTTAGGAGGAATACTATCCTAACATGATATACTAGTTAATGATTTAAGCTAATGATAAAGGAAATAGTCTAAAATGCTTATTAGATTAATTCCTATTACAAAGAGAAGCTAGATGTATTGATAAATTTGAGCATAAAAGAGATACTAAAAGCTTGCATGGATCCTTAAAATGGAGGAATGAGAGCTCTATTTATAATGAAAATAGGGCAATGGATGGTCAAGATTGAAAGAGTTAATCAAGGGTCAAGTTTGAAAGTTACCAATCTATGTTTATAATTTTCACCAATGAAATGATGACAATTGTCAACATAAGACTGGTTGAGAGGAGAGGTAAGAAGCATTAAATGCTTGAGAAGACCTTATGGTTACCTTAGGAGGTAAGGGTTAAGGTTAGGTTAGGGTTATCCAATGGATAAAGCTTTTACCCAAAGGGTAAACTCCTGTGCAAAGGTTAAAGGGATAACCATGGTCAAAGCAATGAATGCTTGATGAGACCCTTGGGTTAGATGTAGGTTGAGTTAAGAGAAAAAGTCTCTAATCATGCTAGAGGGTTGAGTTAACCATTAATGGTCTGGAAGACTTTCAAGGTGAACTTGTTGAAGACATAAAGCCTTTAATGGTTTTCAAAGACTTTGAGGGTTTGAGAAGTGACTTCCCTTTGCTTAGGGATGTGACAATATTTAGGAGATGGGTTAGGCTAATTTAGAAGTGGTTAGAAGAATCTAGAAGGGGTTTTAGAGAGGCAAGTGGGAGATGTAGGAAAATGCAAGTGGATGAGGGATAATAGGATTAATTAAAATAAATTGCTTTATTTTGATTTGGTTGCAATTTGGGAAATTGAATAAATTAGATTTATTCAATTGGGGTAAACTATTAATTAAATATAAATTTAATTAAAAAGTAAGAAGAAGGGATTTAATTAAATAAAATAATTTATTCAATTAAATGTATGTAAAGGGCTTTAGTGAATTTAACTAAATAAATTGAATAATTTACTTAATTAAATAGAAGAATGTGGGTGATTTAATTAAATTAGATTTAACTAAATAGAGGAATGAACATAAAATATTCATTTAGGAATATGGTCATTTTTATATGTCTACAAGTAGAAAGAAGGATTTGGATAAGATCAAACTGATGGGGGAAAATTTGGTTGAGTCAGGGTCAGTTAAGACTCTGGATTCTCACTTTTCCAATCTTTTGAAATGATTGTGCTATCATGGAATGTAAGGGGCTTGAAAAGTGGCCCTAGACAAAAAGTTGTTCGGGAATTGAATATTAGGAGTCATTCTCCTGATTTCTTGTTCCTGCAGGAAACTAAAATTTCTATAGAAAGTATGATGGGTGTGGTGCCGAAGCTGTGGGGGTGAGGTGAGTGTTAGTGTTTTGGGGCAGCTGGTTGCTCTGGTGGGGTGGTTTGCCTTTGGAACCCCTTGAGGATTTGTCTTATTTGGTGGGTTGCTTCCAAATCTTCTTTGTCCGGAGTTGCCTATAGTCTTGAGACTAGGGAATATATTTTGTTTACTAACATTTATGCCCCCACAGATCTTCTGGGTAAGTAGAATTTAAGGTCTCACATTTCTTTTATGTGAAGACTATTCCCTATTCATCCCTGGATAATGGCAGGAGATTTTATTGCCATTTTAGAGTTGTGTGAGAAGAAGGGTGGCGTTATGTTTTTGGAACCTTCTTCTTTCCTTCTCTGGGATAGTATATCTTCTTTGCATCTTATTGACATTAAGCCTAGTAATGGCTTGTTCACTTGGAACAACAGGAGGGTAGGGGAGTATTGGATTGTGGAGAGGTTGGACCACTTTCTAGTTTCTAGTTTTTGGGTTGGTGGGGGGTGGTCCACTTGTTTGGAGATTCTTATTGGAGAGGGTCGGACCATTGGCCCATAAAGCTGGTGTCTTCTTCTACCTGGGTTGCTTGCACTCCTTCATTCAAATTCCAACTTATGTGGTTGTGGGATCCTTCTTTACAGGATCATGTTGTAGGATGGTGGAGGAAAGGGAGGCTAGGCCATGGCATTGCTATGTACACTTTTGCCAAGAAGTTGCAATTTATTAAGGTTTAGCTTAAATGGTGGAACCGCCAATGTTTTGGGAATATTTTTCATGCTAAGAAGGATTCTCAATTACTGTTGAACGACATT
This sequence comes from Cryptomeria japonica, assembly GCF_030272615.1. Classification (NCBI taxonomy): domain Eukaryota; kingdom Viridiplantae; phylum Streptophyta; class Pinopsida; order Cupressales; family Cupressaceae; genus Cryptomeria; species Cryptomeria japonica. The sequence goes on from NC_081411.1 coordinate 675,004,493, forward strand.
ACTAGGGAAATAAGAGAGCATGGTTTGTCCGAAACCTTTCTTAGTGAGGAAAATAGGGTTTTTAAGGATTTAGAGGAATGGGAGCTTAGGGAGGAAATCTATTAGAAACAAAGAGCTCGTATTGATTTGTTCCAAGTAGGGGACAAGAATACTGCGTTCTTCTTCAACTCTATAAAAGCAAGAAGACATAGCAATTCTATTCCTATTCTGGTCAATGATAGAGGTGAGCAGTGTTTATCCTTACACAAGATCTCTAGGGAGGCTTTACAATATATTTAGTCCATCTTTAGCGAGGATATTCAAGGGCAATCAGATGAGGTGAGTTAGGTACTTTCTTGTATTCCTTCTATAGTTACTAGGTAGATGAATAAGTAGCTTATGGGTCCTATTCTACTGGAATAACTTGAGACAATTGTTTTTCTCATGAGGAAAGGGAAAACCCCTGGTTTGGATGGGTTCCCAATTGAGTTCTTTTAAGATTTCTAGGATATTATCAAATTGGACTTGTTGGAGGTGGTCCAAGAGTCTCAAAGGAACAAGAAAATTCTTTGTGCTTTGAATGCAAATTTCATTGCAGTAAACCCCAAGTGTCATGAGGCTGATCAATTAGGCCAATTCCATGCTATCTCTCTCTATAATGTGATCTATAAGATCATTTCTAAGTTGATAGTGGAGAGGTTGAAGAATTGGCTTGGGGATGTCACCACTGAGGAGCAAAGTGGGTTTGTGGAGGGTCGCCAAATCCTAGATGGAGTGGTCATTGCTACCGAGGTCATTCATTCTATGGTGACATCCAAGGAAAAAGCTATGTTTATTAAGCTGGATATGGCTAATTCCTATGATGGAGTCCATTGGTCCTTTCTCCAAAATATCCTTAGGGCCTTTGGCTTTGCTGATGAATGGATTCAATCAGTTATGAGTTGTGCTATGTCTACCTCTTTATCGGTGCTAATCAATGGAGATCATAAAGAATTATTTAGTGTGTCTAGGGGTCTTCGCCAGGGGGACCCCGTCTCCCCATACTTATTCATTCTTATAGCTGAGGGTCTGGGGAGGTTGATTAAGCATAATGTGGGTTTGGGGATTATTCAAGGTTGGAATTAGGGAATTAACCTACATCCTCAATCTCATTTGTAGTTTGTTGATGACACGTCCCTAATGGGATTACCTTGGATTAGAGAAGCCTCAAAATCTACGCAGATTTTTGGATATTTATCTTGTTTCTTCGGGTCAGTTGATCAATGAGGATAAATATTTCATTATCTTTTTCAATAGTCTAGGAAATATTCAGAGGAGGATTTCTCATATCCTAAGATTCTAGGTCGGTTCTCTTCTCGTGACTTACCTGGGTATTCCTATCTCTACTGGTAACCCTCCCAAGGATTCGTGGTAAGGTATCTTGGATAAATTTTGCATGAAGATTGAACATTGGACACATAGATGGTTATCATTTGCTGGGAGGGTTCAATTGATCCAGTTGGTGGTTCAGGCTCTTCCAATTTATTAGTGTATGCTCCAAGTGCCCCTAAGTGGTTCCTGAAGGGATTGGATTCTCTAGCAAGGCAATTCTTATGGGCAAGCAGTATTTCCTCCTACAAATTGTATCTTATCAGTTGGGACTTGGTGTGTAGCTTGAAGCAGTTGGGCGGGCTTGGTTTAAAGTAGTATGTTTTATTTGGGGAGGCTTTTGTGGTTAAATTGTATTGGAGATGGTGTGTTGAATAGGACTAGGATTGGGCTAGAATCTTGGCCCACAAATACATTCAAAGGATCCCGAAGGAGGAAATACCAAGGTATCCACTTGAGGGAAAAGGTTCTTCAATTTGGAGTACTCTCAAGAAAGGGGCCTCTCTTGTAAAGGAAGGACTTTTTTGGATATGAAAGAGGGGGGGAAGAGGCGCTTTTCTAGTTAGACTCGTGGGATGGGTTTCCCCCCATCATTGATCAATTTCCCAATCTTGGAAATCTTTTCCATAGGTTCCTAGAGGTAGGATGGTCTAGGGTGAGAAACTTTAAGGTTGGTTATAGGTGTGGGTGTTTGGAGTTAGAGCAATGGAAGACTCCTAATGAATGGCCGATTGCTAATATGGATGAAGAGTGTGTTGAACTATATAGCATCCTAGCAAGAAGACACTGTAGCTCCCTTAAGGGTAGGGATAGACTTGCTTGGTCCCCGAATCCTAAGGGAATTTTCACTGTTGCTAGTGGTTACCGGGAGTTGTTGTCTCGTAGATTGGAGGGGAGGGAGGTGCCTTGGTGGGAACAGGTGTCAAATAATTTTTCTTGGCCAAAGTGTAACTATTTTTCTTAGACTTTGGCTTTCAATAGATGTCTTACTTCGGACAACATTCATAAGAGGGGATTCCTTGGGCCTTCCATTTGTGTCTTGTGTGGTAATGGGGAGGAGGACTCCTCACACTTGTTCTTTCGATGTCCTTTCTCGCTACTAATTTGACATTACTGGTGGGGGGTGTGGAAGAATCCTTGTGTTCATGCAGATTCATTGGTGGAGTTTTGGAGCATTTTGGGCAAGCCTCTTATCCTATCCCCTTTTCTCTAGACTATCTAGAATATTGGGCCCATTTTCATTCTTTGGTAGATCTGGCTGGAGAGGAATACGAGGATCTTTAGGGAGGTCAAACTGTTAGTTCAGCAAGTATGGAATAAAATCATTGGTATGATTCGAGAGACAATGGAAGCTAAAAGTGTGGTGAATTTTCTTCTGGATAGAGGAGAGACTAATATTTTGAGTAGGTTGGGTTTGCAGGAGATGTCTCTTGCCTTGGCATGTGTCAGGAGAAATAGACATGCTATGAAGAAGGTTCAAAGGATGGGAAGGTGGACAGCCCCTCAGGATGAGGTCATCAAGATTAACACTGATGGCTCCTCTACGGGTAAGCTGGGCCCTGCTGGGATTGGCGGGGTTGGTAGGAATACTAGGGGAGAGGTGGTTTTCTTCTTCTTGGTGCATAAAGGGCGATAGTCTAATAATTTTATGGAGGGAATAGAAATTTTATATTCCCTGGAGCACACATTGGTGATGGGGTGGTAGCAGGTTATCTACGAATCGAATTCACAAATTATTGTTAATTTACTAATTGAGCAGAAAGTGAATGGGGTGCATTGATAGTTGGCAGGGATCATTCAACAGATTCTTGAAATTAGATATATGATGAAAAAGGTGTGTTTCATCTACATTCCTTGTGAATGGAATAGAGCAGCTAATTGTCTAGCTAAGTGGGCTTTGGAGCATGATGATGACTGGAGAGTTGAAGGGTGGGAGCAACATTCCCTGGATTACAGTTAGGACCTGCATAACATATTTGCTAAGGATATGGATAGTTAATAAGATGGCTGATTTTAGGTTGGGATTGTGGTCCCCCCTGGGGCCTTGAGACTCTAGTTCTCTCTTGGGTTGGGCTTGTGTTCCCCTCTTGGGGCTCTGAGACTCTGGTTCTCTATTGTAATTCTTTATTAAGTTCTTCAATAAATTTTTTACCCCTTTATTCAAAAAAAAAATCCCATATAATGAGATTTGAGAATTTGAATATTTTATTCTCCATTATTTTCTTTCTCTCTTGAGAAAAAGAGAGCTAGGGTTTTTATTTTGGGCATTTTTTCATTTTGTACACTTGTCTTGGAAATTTTGGTGGTTTTTGGAAGAAGGAAGATTGTTGGAGAATTTGGGGAAGTGGAAGAGTTGTTTTTTTGTTTTTTTTTGGTAAAAGTGGCGAACCACCATAATATATTCAAATATAAATAATAGAGATTACAAAAACTGGATCAATGAGAAAACTGGAGGAAAGAGCTAGTAATAAAAACTCCAGTTATGGCTCTAGATATTAAAGACAATGCCAAAGCAATCTAAATTAAAAATCGAAATAAACCTAATACAAGCTACAATGGGCCGAACCCGAACCCGAGCACTTTCGAAGGAGAGATACAATGAGGACCTCAAAAGCCAATTAATTAATGATTGGAATGTCAAAGTGGACTCAAGAGCCCGAAAATCTTCCAAAGAAGAGAGGGGGAGGCTATCCTCAAAAAAATGGACCCCGGTCACCACTATCGAGAAGATTCCCACACTCCTAGAGTATTCAATTGATAGATCGTGGAGTTGAGCATCGAGGGGAGACAAAGACCCCAAGGAGAAAGTGAATTGAGACCCATTTCAAAGAGGTCTAGAGGTTGCGAGCCCGAGCACAAAAACCATATCTGAATAAAATTGCTTGGTAGAGACCCATAGGAAACCAAGACCACACTATTGGAAGGGGTTAAATGGGCTTAGGAAGACAAAATTCTCCACTATAGAAAAATGGGAATCCAACAAATCTAAACTTGAGGCGTGAATGTTGCTCGAGGGGCTATAATAATACCGTATAAAAACTAATATGGGTTATGGAAGAGATGTCCAAACCAACTTGAGACCCTAGCGAAATTCCCCATAATTAAACTGCAGGGGTAAGAAAATGATGCAAAAATTTCAAAAAAGGAAGACAAGTATAGTTGCTACTTCCCACCTGAAGAGCCTGTAGAGAATTCAATATCCATTGGAGTGGGGAAGGAGCTTGCATAGCCATGTGGATCGATGTTAGCATGTTTGAAAATAACTCTAATCCCATGAAATATGTTGTATACTTGGGAAACTATATCTTCCCCCAAAATTTTTGCATGATGTTTCAGCCAGTGGCAAAAAGGGGTAGAGGAGTCATAAACGAGACCATTCATAAAGGAGATGTAAACTTCCCTACCTAAAGACTCCTGCAAAATCTCCGCTTTGTCAAATAAACCACCAACCCATGGGTCCCCCACCAAAATATTGTAGTTTGCAATTTGGAAGTTTAATTCCTCCCACGTGAAGAAACTAGGTTGGACAATATAGCCAACAAGGAATCTCGTATACTCTACCGACCATGAGAGATCCAAAATAAACAAAGAAAAGCTGGAGATCACCCACAATGGAAGACTGAATTAATTTGCTTCTGACCATTCTACACCAAGGATTTGAATAATCTCTTTTTCCACCTTCGAGCATGCAATGATGAACAAGGTCAAGAGATTGAGACGGTTGACTCCCTATGGGAAGAGATTTTGATGAGGTTCATGGAGGACTATTCTGGAATCCATGAACATAGAAGATTGAATTTCCCACCTCAGACTTCAGAGGACAACAAAGAATTTAATCACAACTTCAATATGTGTCCACAGAATGAAGTGAAGAGACAAGCGCATGTGAAAAATTCTGCATGATGCAAAATTAAATGCCCTTGAAAAGTGTAAACTGAGAGCCACCAAAGGACTCCATGCATTTGAAAAGTATGAGAATGAAATGATGGAAATATTTCCACACAAGAGGAAAGGGTGCATTAATGATTAAACAACGTTCGATTACACGGCCTCCAAATTTTCTATGAGCTGAAGCCCTTCAACATTTTTTAGGAGAGACCCCGAAATTATTTGTTCTCCATGAGGGAGAAGGCAGCCCTGGGCTAGCTAGAAGGTCTGCTAGAGCATTCACCTCTCTAAAACAATGAGAGACTGAGTATTCATCAAATTGAAGTAGTTGTTTAAATTCTTGAACAATATATTCAATTTTCCAATTACATTTTACTACCGAGGAAGATGAAAGAGCCATAATTGTGTTCATAGAATCTCCTTCAATAAAGATCTTTTTAACATTATTGGTGGTGGTCAATCTAACCCCAAAGAGGAGGGCCTGGGCTTTGGCCACATTATTCGATCCATCTTATATTCTAGCCATACCACAATTGGAGATGATTGCTAAATGATTCCTTAAGACATAGCCTAAACCTGAAATCCCGAGGTTACCTTTCGAGGCCCCTTCAAAACTTTATTTAACATAGCCCAGGTCAAGAGGTTTCCACTTGATTTCTTTTCTGTTAGGGACCTTTGGAGTGTTAATGAGAAGACTACCTTTGAAAGTGAGATATATTCCATGCCAGTCTGAGAGAATTTTATCATCCCAAGAAGTGAAGCTTGAGTGCAACCTTTCTTTTTCCGTATATGGGCATTGACCACCTCTGATATCGATGCTTCCAACTTCATGAGAATATTCAAGAGATTGTTGGACTCCTTTCTAAAAATCCTCTTGTTTCTTTCCCAATAGAGGTTCCAAATTAGAACTCTCAGAGCCACTAACCAGATACATAAGAAGAAAGAGTCTGAGTGAAGGATGGGCCACGAGTCAAAAATTGATGTGAGATCTTCTAGGAGTGGGGATGACCAGTTAAGTTTTGCTTGAAGCCAAGACCAATATCGGTATGCATAAGAGAAACTAAGTAGAAGATCATTAGTAGATTATGTCTCTTTATTGCAAAAACATAGTTGAAAGGAGGAGCTAAATTTAACGATGACAATCTCTCACTTGTTAAGATCTGACCTTTAAGTACCAACCAAGAGAAAACTCTAGCCTTTGGAGCCCTCCCTCAACCCAAGAAAATTGAAATCTTCTGGGGGGGGGAACCTAATTTTATTGATCCACTGAGCTATAGCCATGTTTAACTATGTAATTTCTAGAGTTTAAGGGGAGCCAAATGAGTTTATCTAGAGAATCAAGAAAGGAGATAGATCTCTTGTTCAGTTCTATCAAGAGAAGGTGTTTTTGATTTAAGGGTCCAAGGCTATCAAAAAAGTCCTTCCACACTAGTTTGGGAGCACCATCAACTTTTTCCAAGCGGAAGTAATCACTAACACTCTTGCCCCATTAACTGGAGAGACATCTCCTAATTTCTTGAAGCCCTTCTACACTAGACAAGGAGGGTAGCCATTCCAAGAGTCCTCACAAAATAAACCTTTTTGACCATTGTGAATAAGCCAAGATAGATTTGGTAAGAAAATGAATCTTCATGAAACCATAAAGTTCCACATATGGGATCCTTTAGGAAGATTCGGAGTGGTGAAGATTCTTTCAGGGAGTTGAGAGTCCAGATATTTAGCTTTGATAATTGAAGCCCAAAGGGAGTTATGTGAAGAGTAGAGTTTCCAAATCAATTTTGCCCCTAGAGCCTGATTATTGTGTAATATTATGGATTCCTCCCCCCCCCGGAAGCTTTAGCAGAACATACTTTATCCCAAGCCAACAAATGGATTTTTTTTAGGGTTCTTACTTCCCTTCCATAAGAAGTTTCTAAGAATGGTTTCAATGTCTGATCTGACTTGTTTTGGCATGGGTAGAACAACCATGATATAGTTGGGGATTGTGGATAAGATTTCCTTGATCAAAAGAATTCTTCCTGCTAGTGACAACCAAGTATTTTTCCAAGAAGTCATTATGTTTCTAATTGACAAGATCAAATTCTCCCAATACTTTGTTTTCATGCAACCCACAAAGAGTGGGATTCCTAGGTAAGTGTTGGGGAGGGAATCATGTTTAAACCCCAACACCTCAGATAGCTTATGAGTCAAGGATTAGGGACAATTAAGGAAGAATACTTTGTATTTTGAGGCACTAACTTCTTGACCAAAGGCCAAGAAATATAGGTCTAAAGCTTTTTTTATCAGTTTAGCTTCCTTAATTGAAGGGTCTCCAAATAAGAGAGTGTCATCTGCAAATAGAATATGAGTGATTTTGATTTGAGTCTGAGGGATGGAAATGCCCTTCTAGAGATCTGAAGAGTGATAAAGGGTGATCATTCTACTCAAAGCTTCAACCATTGTTATGAATAGGGAAGGGGATAGAGGATCACCCTGGCAGATACCTTGAGAGGAGGAAAAAAACCTTGTCATCGAACCATTAATAAGGACATAAAAAAATTCTCCTGAGATGCATGATATGATCCAACTACACCATCTCCTGTCAAACCCGAATCTGATGAGTGTCTGATGAAGAAAAATCCAATTAACTTTGTCATATGCTTTGATCATATCCAACTTTATAATCATTGCTTCTTGGTCAGCCTCTGGTACTAAGTGAATGATCTTATGAGTAATCAAGGCCCCCTCTGAGGTCTCCTTTCCCAGAACATAACCCCCTGTTGTTGAGAAATGATTTTGGGGAGAAGTTTTACCAATCTAAGAGGTATTTCTTTTGTGACAATTTTATAAATGATGTTGCAAAGTGAGATTAGATGGAAATCTAAAAAGGAGTAAGGGCAAGTGACCTTGGGGATCAAACAAATGTGAGTCATATTGAATTCTTTAAGCATTTTATAGCTCCTTCTAGACTCCTCAACCACTCTCCAAATATCTTCACCTATGAATGCCTAACATTTCTGGAAAAAGAGAGCTGTGATTCCATCTAGCCCTGGAGCTTTGTCTGGTTGCATGGAGAAAACCACCTGCCTAATTTCTATGAGGCAAAAAGGTTTGAGTATATCTACATTATTTTGGTGAGAAATCAAGGGCGGGATATGTTATAGAACAAATAGAGCATCCTAGGAAAGATCTGTATTATCATCTCTTGCTACTTTTGAAAATAAGGTGGAAAAGAAATTGACCCCCTCATTACGGATGCCTTCTTGATCAGTGATAAGATTACCTGAGGAGTCATGGACTTGGGACAAGAGATTAGAAGCCCTTCTCATTTTCACAGAGGAATGAAAAAATTTAGTGTTTTGGTCACCCTCTTGAAGGCAAAGCTCATGAGATTTCTGCTTTCAGAAAATCTCTTCCCTCTAAAGGATTTCTTCCAACTCTTCATTCTTCTTCTTTTGGGTTTCGTAAGTCTGATCACTAAGTCTTTTTCTTGTTTCTTTTTTTTTCCTTCCATCTATGAGCTGAAATCAGAAGATTAGAAAAAGAAATCTTTGTCTTTACCTCTCTATTTGTTCAAAACATGAATGCATTTGATAGGGATTCGTTTGTAGAAGAATGCATTATGTTTCATACTGCTCATAGAGAAAACAAAAATAAAACCCTTGATTTTTAAACCTCACCCTTGCTTCTTCCAGTTAAAAGAATTTGAAGTGGGACTCTAATTTTTACATCTCAGTTGTTGTTAAATCCCCATTTCTCCTCCCATAAATTTGTCGTTATTGTCATTGGTAAAAAGCTTTTACAAAAAAAAGAAGAGGAAATTTAACAAAAGAAAATTGAATTAAGAAAAATTAAATATATATATATATATAAAGGCCATGTGGTGGCTTGGTGCTACCAGCACCATCCACCATGTGGTGGTGGGTGCTGGGAAACACCACTCACCACATGATGGTGAGTGTTGGACAGCACCACCACCACCACTACGTGGTGGAGAGAGGGGAGGCGTGCAACCAACACCCCTAGTTTACTTGTTTTATTGGTTATATATATATATATATATGTAGCGTCGTAAATTGTACGCACTTGCTAGGGTGGTACAATTTCACACCTAGTTTAGCACCCGTCTTGGCGTATTTTGTATTTTGCATTGCATTTCCCCTTTATCACTTAATTAATCAAATTAATTAGGTCTAAGGTTCTATTTTATCATCTCCTATATCATAAAGTTGGGCCCTTTCATTAAAGCGTGCCCTTTTCATTTTATTCCTCCAATACATCATTTAATCTAAAACCCTAATTAGGCCCTATTTTGAACTTGGGGGCTTGATTTCGGGGGTCAAAACATCTTGAAATCACCTGTAACTTTGGGATTCTCTCTAAAATCATCATATCCGATGGCCCTAAAAATTTGGTGAAAAGTTGTCGGGACCATGGCGCCCAGAGAGGACCATGGCGCCCGGAGTGCACATGGTCCCGGACACTTTTCCCGAAATTTTAGGAGCGCGATCCAATCATAAAATAAAGCTTAACCCCAAGAAATTGGCGGGAGATTCAATCTCTAGGTCGGCCAAAAGATGAAAGTATGACCTAAGGGTTTCCTACATAAGAGCTCTCTTTCTTCATTTGAAGGGATCCGATTTTGGTTTTTAGGAACCTCATATGCAGCGAAAGAGCAGATCTTGAAGACTTCAACAACATTCAACATTCCTCTATCAAGTATTTATCAATTTCATTCATCCATTTAGGGCTTGGAAGACATTGAAGAACAATAGGAGATTACCAACTGAAGATTGGCTTGTACTCCTCCCTTGGGGGTTGGGTATGATTTCATGTTGTTTTCATGTCTTTGCATAAGTTTCAATATATCCTTTATTCATGCTTTAGATCACTTTGCATCTTGATTTAGAGCATTTACATCATCATTTACAAGCAATTAGGGTTTACTTTCTAGATTGCTCTAGTTTGCTTGCCTGCATTTTAGGACCTTGCACACACACTAGGTCTGCACACACAATACATTTTACAATACAACTTGGCTATTCGTGGAGGTGGAAATCACTGAAGCGGGGGTTTGACTAAGGCAAAACCCTATATAGCTGCCCATACCCTTTTCAGATATAAGTGCAGGTTTCGGGACTCAGACGACGCCACAGGAGACAGATCCGGGAAAAGCAGGTCGAGATAGCACTCCACATCAAATTGCAGAGAAAAAGACCTGGACATGGGCGCTGGGCACCCTGGTCCTGCCAGGACAGGGGCGCTGGGCACCCTGGTCCCTAGGACAGAGGCGCTGGGCGCCCTGGTCCTCCGGACAGACAGCATTTTTCGACACTTCCGACAGTTTTCTAGAGTCCAAAACAGCAGTTTCAGGTGCAGTTTTCGGGACAGAATCAGGACAGTGGCGCCCGCGCCCCCGTCGCGAACATTTTCAATCCGATTTTGACTCCGGGTACGCATCTGCATTCTTATTTCATCCTTGTATTTACAGCTGTTCATTGTTTAATCTCAATTCTGCAATCTTGTTATTCGTTTGTATACGCATTTTGGGATTAGGACTTGAACTTGTATCATTTTATCTTTCAATTTCAATGAAGGAATAGAAATCCTAATAGGTAGCCCGTGGCTCTCTCTTTCACAAGAAGAAGTAGCCAATTGTGTGGTACCTCTAGGCTCTTTCGTATTCCGTAATGTGTGTCAAAAGGTAGGATTAGGGCATGTTAACCTAGTCTCGCTTTTTCCCCTACACATTTTGGTGAACCCGACGTGAATCTTATTATTGCTTTCTCTTGCATTACATTTGTTAGATCTAAATCTAGATTTAGCGTGTTTCATTTAAGTTTCATTTTCAAAAAAAAAAAAAAAAAAAAGAAGGAAAAGAAAGAGTGTGTTTTGTTTCTTTGCATTGTGTGCAAATTTTTATTTCAAAATGTCAGATTTTTATTTGCAAGATGTTCATATTTGTGATGATTATGAGTTAGATGAAGCTTTAGATGAGTTTTTGAAACCTAAAGATACCAAACCTTCATTTTACCAAAAACTCATAAACATTGTTACTATGCCATTTCGTTGTGATGAGAAAGATAAGTCGAATGATTCCTCTCAAGGGTACATTCCTATCAACTCTTCCACTAAATCTAGTAACATGGTTGTTTTCAATGATCCCCTCTATGAAGAGATATCTCCTTTTGAATCAAAAGATGAACCTTTTAATAGATATGATCATGCTTTGTTAGATGATACCCTTGATGACTTTGTGGCTCCTAAAAAATGCTCCCTTCATGAGGATCCTTTTGTGCAAGAAGATGACATTATCCCTACATTTCCTAGTGATGGCATTTCCTTTTCCAACAAAATTCCCACTAGAGATGATGAATTAATGATAAATGCTTACCCTTCTCCTAAAGTTTGTCTTACCCATAAACATCCCTTAGAGAAAGAAGATGAAATAAAAAGCAATTTCCTTAATTCTCTCTCCCCTAAAGATCATATTGAACATATTTTGAGGAAAGAGGATGAGTTTAACACATCTATTGATGCTCTCCCTCCTAAGGATGAGGAATTAATAAACAATGTTCTCTCCTCTCCCGAAATTGACAATACTTCAAAAATCCCTTTCAACCACTTTACTATTTGGGATGAACCATTAGAAGAAGGTATAGATTATTCTCTACCCCTAGCCAAAGGGGATGAAATCAAGATTGAAAACTCCCTTGATAGTTTCTCACCTTCCTTGGATTTCAATCATTCTCCATCTAAAAATAAAGCATCTCCCTCTCCTCAACTTGGTTCTACTCATATGGAAACCCTAGTTCAAAGAAAGATGGTTAACATCCCTTTCAAAGATCTCCCTCTCATAAGTGAGACTTTAGAGAGTAATGTTGATCCTTCTCCTAGAGAGTTTATTCCCCATGTAGATCCTTTGATGATAGAGGATGATATGACCTTTCCTAGTATTACTTTTCCTACTAGAACATCAATGCCTACCCCTTGTTTCTCTCCTAAAATTGATTTAATCCGTGATAAGATTTTAGTGCAAGAGAAGACTATCAATAATTCTTCCAACACTTTTGTTCTTTCCTCTAAACCATCCTCAATCAATTTGATACATGTGAATGAGACACCTAACAAACCTCTCTTCACTATCCAAGGTGCTTGTCCTTCTCATAAGCCTATCTTTGTGGTACGAGGTGGTTATGCTAATGATTCTTTTTGCACTCCTAAGAAACCCATTATTACTGTGCAAGGAGGTTATTCTTCTAAGAGCCCTTATGAGTATGCTAAGCAACTAACTAGAGAGAGTTATCATGCGGTTGCTCATACCTATAACACAAGAAACAATAGGCAACCTAATCCTCCTCTAGTTATCCCAACTTCACTTCCTCCTTCCCAACCTATTCTTCCTCAAGCTCCATGTATTTCACAAGTTCTTGGTAAGGAATATGATCTCATAGAACAACTTAAAGCTACCCCTGCTAAGATATCCCTTTGGGATTTGATCCAAACTCTTCCGCTCATCATGGAATGTTACAAGATGCCTTGAAAGATTTGAATGTTCCTCCACCTAATACATCTAGTAATATAGTGTCTTTGGTTAACTCTGTGATGAATCCTAAAGCTCAAATTGTGTTTACTCAAGATGAATTGCCTACTAGTGAAATTCAACATCAATATGATCCCTTGATGATTGTGGTTATCATAAATGACACTGCTATAAGACGAACACTGGTAGATAATGGCTCTGGCCTTAATGTGTGTAGCATTAATCTATCGCATAAGATGAATGTGGATACATCCCTTATTGAGCCTGACTCTCATCCCATTCGAGGCTTTGATAATGTGGCTAAGTCTTCATTAGGTATTATCACCTTACCCATCACAGTGGGACCTGTTACTTTGCCTACTCCTATCCATGTTATGTTGGGAAATCTAACATACAACTTGTTATTAGGGAGACCTTGGATTCACAATATGCAAGTTGTCCCCTCTACATTGCATAGACAAGTTAAATTTATTTATAACAATAAGACATATACCTTGATAGGTGATACTAATCTTCAGGCTTGTTTGCAAACATCTACTTCCAAAGGGAGTTCTTCTAAATCTTCCTCTTCTAATGATGACTCTTTAAACAAGATACCTATGGATGAATCATCACCCTCTAATAATCAAAATTCTTTGGATAAGTCTGAAGTTCCTGAAGAGGATTCTTCTCAACTTGAATCTACACATGAAAAGGCTTTTGATCCTGAGAAGGTTCTTGCAGAAGACGATTGGGGATCTCTTGATTTTAATCCCACCTTTGTAGGTGAATATAAGGTTCCTTCTAGAGAGCTTAAAGTTAAAAAGAAGGAAGAAACTAGAGATCAATTAGTCTTACCTGAACCTATGAGCAATAATTTTGTGGCCGCTTCTCAAACTTCTTCTCCTCACACTTCTAATCCTGAAGAGTTTGATTCTTTGTCTTATGAAAAACCGCCTTCTCTTTCTGAAATGGCTGATCGTTATGGTCGTGGTTTTCGCATTTTTGCTAAGCACAGGTATCATGGAAATGGTTGTGGTGCTCACGAACAAGGGATAAAGGTTCCTCTAGAGAATAATCTTCACAATTATGCCTTTGGACTTGGCTATAATCCCTGCAAGCCCACCAAAGCATCTAAAAGACCATCTCTCAATGTGAATGCTATATTTAGTAGTGATGATGATCTCACTTCAACTAAATCATCTTCTACTTCTATCAACTCTCATTCCCCTCATAAGGAAATCTTGGCGATGAACAAATCTCTTTATGAATCCCCTCAAATTTCTAAATCCACTTATGAATCTTTATCTCCTATTCATCATAAAGTCCTTTCCCCCAGGGATAAGGCTCTAATGAATTACACTCATCCCTCTTCTAAGATTTCTTGTGACTTTTCCTCTTCAATTTTTATCATTTTATACATGTTTTTGATCTCACTTATAGTTGAGCATTTAGCATGTCATATTCAAATACCTCATTCAATCTATCATGTCTTTAAATAACATTCATGGCTGTTATGTTGCTCATCATTATGTGACATTGGTAGCTCATTTACTGGGGGCTCATTGTCATTCATGATGGTACAATTTCAAGTGCAATCATATTTTTGAAGCAACATAATAGCCTAATTTTCTATGTTATCTCTTGTTCCTATGGGGACAAGAGTGATTTCATACATCTATTCTTTTTATGGTTAAAATTTCCCTTTGGGGTAATAGTGTGGAAATATTGATCATCTTTTCTTTAGAATCCTCTTTTCCTAGATATGGGAGAAGATGTGTATTCTCTTTCTTATCCTACCCACTTCTTGTGAGGAGCATTTTACATACACTAATGTCTTGCTTGCATGAACTCATGTGAGTATGTAGTACATTTTGCTTATGTCTAAATCTCTCCCTAGAAGATGGTGTAAGTCCTCCTCATTGTCCTTATCCTTGGGAGGTAATGATATTTCCTTATTTTTATCTAAGGATCCACTTTTTCCTATTTTGTGGATGGTGTGAACTTTATTACTTGATGTTATTCCTTGTATGCACTTGTTGTTGTTTGTTCAAGGATTCTCTCTTACAAGAGGTGTAAGTCCTTGACTACAACCTCTTTTGCACTCGGTAAAATACATCTATAATGAATTCACTCTCCCAATTGGGTTAAAAAGAGCGTCATCCTTCATTAAGAATCACTTTCACCTCGCAAAAGAAGGAAGTATTGCATTCTTATTCTCTTCTTTGTCTTATTCTAGAAGATGTTATATTTGTCTAATTCCTCTCAGGGATAGGCGTCTTTTGTACAAAGATCTCTTCTCCTCTAAGGATCTCCTTTACACATACTACAAGATATCCCTTTTCAACTATCTTATCCTTGCTTAAAGAGTGCAAAACTCTCTTGCTTGGATCTATGACATTGTTGCATTTTTGGGGTATCTTCTTTTGTGATGAAGGTAGGTATCCTTGTTCTACTTTGCTTATGACATAAACATTACACTTTTTGAGCAATGGGTCATTCTCGAAACCAAAGCACAGACTCTTAGAGCGAGATGTCTCCATTTCTCTTTTATGCAAGCTGATTATTCTCGGAACCAGAGCACAGACTCTTAGAGCGAGATGTCACGCTTTTGTACTATACATATACAGGTTGTAGCATACTCGGACATAGACTCCTATGAGGTGCTTCTAACCTCCCTTACACACACATGCACAAGGTTGAGTGGAACTAGCGGCATAAGGCTAGACTTTCTCACTCTCCTCCCTTACATGGATCACCTAGACAGACTCTAGGGGCTAGTTTTCCATTTCCTTTTCCCATGGATCACCTAGACAAGATCTAGGGGCGAGGAGTCCATGTTTTCTCTCTCACTATTCTTCTCATGGATCAGCAATGTGTGTATTCATGCTTTTTTCCTTTCTTTTCTTCTCTTTGCATTTTGTTTCCATTTACATCCTTCATCTTGTGTTAGAGAACTCTCAAATCCTCACACTCTTTGTTGTGTTGGAATTGAGATTTAGTCCTCTTTCTTACCAAATGATTCTCCATTAGTTTTTGATCTCATATCAAATCTTCTTGTGAGCATTTGTCATCAATATTCTTTAACAATTCGAAGTGGTAAACATGATACCCTGTTTCAACTCACTAAAATTAGCAAGCCGAAACAGGGGGGGGCATATAGCTACCCTCGAATTTTCATCACCTTCCTTAGTAAGCATTAGGTGATTTTGTGATCTAACGTGTGTTTTGTAGGGTGTGGTTCCTAACTGTGTACTGCAGATACCGCTGGGGGCTTCGTTCGACAGACTTATGGATATATCCTTTTTCAAATAATGTTTACTTTTCTATACTTTAGCTTGCATATGCACGTAGTGTTCATATGACCGCTAAAGTGGGGGCTAAATGTAGCGTCATAAATTGTACGCACTTGCTAGGGTGGTACAATTTCACACCTAGTTTAGCACCCGCCTTGGCGCATTTTGTATTTTGCATTGCATTTCCCCTTTAGCACTTAATTAATCAAATTAATTAGGTCTAAGGTTCTATTTTATCATCTCCTATATCATAAAGTTGGGCCCTTTCATTAAAGCGTGCCCTTTTCATTTTATTCCTCCAATAGATCATTTAATCTAAAACCCTGATTAGGTCCTATTTTGAACTTGGGGGCTTGATTTCGGGGGTCAAAACATCTCAAAATCACCTGTAACTTCAGGATTCTCTCTAAAATCATCATATCCGACGGCCCTGAAAATTTGGTGAAAAGTTGTCGGGACCATGGCGCCCGGAGTGCACATGGTCCCGGACATTTTTCCCGAAATTTTAGGAGCGCGATCCAATCATAAAATAAAGCTTAACCCCAAGAAATTGGCAGGAGATTCAATCTCTAGGTCGGCCAAAAGATGAAATTACGACCTAGGGTTTCCTACATAAGAGCTCTCTTTCTTCATTTGAAGGGATCCGATTTTGGTTTTTAGGAACCTCATATGCAGCGAAAGAGCAGATCTTGAAGACTTCAACAACATTCAACATTCCTCTATCAAGCATTTATCAATTTCATTCATCCATTTAGGGCTTGGAAGACATTGAAGAACAATAGGAGATTACCGACTAAAGATTGGCTTGTACTCCTCCCTTGGGGGTTGGGTATGATTTCATGTTGTTTTCATGTCTTTGCATAAGTTTCAATATATCCTTTATTCATGCTTTAGATCACTTTGCATCTTGATTTAGAGCATTTACATCGTCATTTACAAGCAATTAGGGTTTACTTTCTAGATTGCTCTAGTTTGCTTGCTTGCATTTTAGGACATTGCACACACACTAGGTCTGCACACACAATACATTTTACAATACAACTTGGCTATTCGTGGAGGTGGAAATCACCGAAGTAGGGGTTTGACTAAGGCAAAACCCTATATAGCCACCCATACCCTTTTTAGATATAAGTGCAGGTTTCGGGACTCGGACGATGCCGCAGGAGACAGATCCGGGAAAAGCAGGTCGAGACAACACTCCACATCAAATTGCAGAGCAAAAGACTTGGACAGGGGCGCTGGGCGCCCTGGTCCTGCCAGGACAGGGGCGCTGGGCGCCCTGGTCCCTAGGACAGAGGCGCTGGGCGCCCTGGTCCTCCGGACAGACAGCATTTTTCGACACTTCCGACAGTTTTCCAGAGTGCAAAACAACAGTTTCAAGTGCAGTTTTCGGGACAGAATCAAGACAGTGGCGCTCGCGCCCCCGTCCCGAACATTTTCAATCCGATTTTGATTCCGAGTACGCATCTACATTCTTATTTCATCCTTGTATTTAAAGCTGTTCATTGTTTAATCTCAATTCTGCAATCTTGTTATTCGTTTGTATACGCATTTTGGGATTAGGACTTGAACTTGTATCATTTTATCTTTCAATTTCAACGAAGGAATAGAAATCCTAATAGGTAACCCGTGGCTCTCTCTTTCACAAGAAGAAGTAGCCAATTGTGTGATACCTCTAGGCTCTTTCGTATTCCGTAATGTGTGTCAAAAGGTAGGATTAGGGCATGTTAACCTAGCTCGCTTTTTCCCCTACACAATATATATATATATATATATATATATATATATATACGTTTTTGTTTTTATTTTTATTTTTATTAAATTGAAATTTAATTTAATAATTTTAAAGTATGTTTACTATATTTTATATTATTTAGAATGTAATTTATTTTAATAAATGAATTTTATTTTATGTTAGTATAAAATAGTTTATTTTATTTGAAATGGAGTTTAAGATAACGGAAACTATAATCATATATATATACATAAATATGTATATATATCTATATAGATATATATACATATATATATAAATATATATATGTATATATATCTATATAGATATATATACATATACATATATATCTATATAGATATATATACATATACATATATATCTATATAGATATATATACATATACATATATATCTATATAGATATATATACATATATATATAAATATATATATATGTATATATATCTATATAGATATATATACATATACATATATATATATACATATATATATGTATATGTGTGTGTGTGTGTGTGTGTGTGTGTGTGTGTGTGTGTGTGTGTGTGTGCATATGTACGTATATGTAGATATATATGATGCTCTATAAAATGGACAATGTTAGACTAAAACCTGTGGTCGTATAACACAAAAAAACACAAGAAACAAAGACAAAGGTTAGTGTTAATCAACCAAAAACTAGTCTAAGCAGGCATATCAAAAGAGACACTAAAAACATGATGAAATATTTAACTATGGAAGAAAATACAACAAGGCATCTCCAAATGCCTTCTACCATGCTCTTAGCTCCTTCTCTCTTGTTCCTCTCCTCTCCAAGTTCCAAATTAGTGTAGCTCTCAACAAATTTTTGCACTAGGGATGCTTTATGAAGATTCAAGATGAAAAGATGATTAATCTAAAATGTTATGCAAATGTGAACAAGAGCTAAAATGAGAGATTTATCTAATTAGCTAGTGTTGATTTTTAAAACAAAAGAGTGAATATGATTGATTATCTAAAGATCTCTAAAAATGGCTATAACGTAAATGCATACAAGTTTTCAGGATCTGGCATTATGAAGAAATGGGCTCTATTTATAAGAAAAATGGAGCAATGGATGGTTGAGATTGAGTAATCTCAACAAGGGCCTAGATTGAATGATATTCAATCCATGTGAGGGCTTTCAACCCAATCCCAAGATGACAAGTGTCAACAAGAGATGGGTTGAGGGGAGAGGGAATAAGCATTAAATGCTTGACATGACCTAAGAGTTAACTTGGGAGTTAAGGTTAAGGTTGGGTTGAGTGAATAAATTGATTATCCAAAGAATAATGCTTTTATCCAATGGATAAATTCTTGTGCAAAAGTAAAAGGGATAACCATGGTCAAAGCAATAAATGCTTGAGGAGACACATGGGTGGAAGTGGAATTAACCATAAATGGCTATGTAAGAGCCATTAATGGTCATGTAAAAGCCATTAGTGTTTTGGAAGACTTTAGAGGGTTGGCTTGTTGAACATATAAAGCATTAAATGTTTTTCAAAGACTTTGAAGGCTTTGAAAAGTGACTCCAAGTTGCTTAGGAATGTGACAATAATTAGGGGATGGATTAAGCTAATTAGGAAGGGTTAGAAGAATCTAGAAGGGGATTAGAATTGCAAGTGGGTTTGGTGGGTGAGGGAAAATAGGATTTTTATTAAAATAAAATTCATTTATTTCAACAAATAGGGTGCAAGTTGCATTTTTAGGAGAATGCAAGTGGGGGGGATTTAATGATTTAAATAAATGTTTCATTTAATTTATTTAAAAGAGGAAAGGGGGTTAAATTAAATAAACAGGATTTTATTCATTTAATTGATTGTGAATTTGGTTTAATGAATTAATTGAAATAAATTCAATAATTTATTTAATTAATAGGAGAATGTTTGAAGATGAATTAATTAAATGTTAATTTAATTAACTAATTGGCTAGTGGGTTTTTAATCAAATAAATAGCAAATATTTATTTAATTACACTGGACAGATTTATGTGACTACATTTGCTCCTCTTTGAGATGGTGCGGTTTATCGCGTCATTTCAAAGAAAGAAAAATAGGTGTGAAGAAATATGCCCCATAAAATGTTAATTTAATGGGTGGTATGCCGCCTCAAGAGATGGGCCAAAAATTTCAAAAAATTGGGCGATCTCGCAAAAAAGAATAAAAATTGGCAGGGAGATAGAAGAGAAGAATTTTAGCAATACTGGTAAAAAATAGAAAAAATTGGAGATAAAATGGAGAAATGGGAGGCTCTGGAAGTTCACGAGGACCATGGTGGTGAACGAGGCTCATTTGCATTCACGTCCATAGTGAAATTTGAGCTCTGATAGTGACCTTTTGAAAGAACAAGCAGCAGTCAGGATGTCGGTTCCCATAGCATAGCATCGGCTAGAGCGAGTGAGTCGATTCCAGATTTATGCATTTTTAATAGGTTTTTTAGCTTGTCCAAGTTCAGTCAACATAATAGCGCTAAAACTATGTTTTGGCACTATTGTCAACTAAATTAGAACTATTGTGCCGCTATTGTGCTATTGCATAGTGGTTTTAGTGTTTTTGTCAAGGGTAGCGCTATTGTATAGTTGTTTTAGCACTATTGTGTTTTTAGTGCTATTGAGTAATTAATTTAGTGCTTTTGTTGTGAGGTGGCGCTATTGTATAGTCGATGTAGTGCTATTGTTGATTTAGCACTTTTGTTAGTACTTTAGTGCTATTGGGTGAAAAATAGTGCTTTTGTCTAGGAAAATAGATTCCCCAGTGTTTTTGAACAGGGATCTCCCAATGCCAATGGTGGATGGATGGAGATGTGAGTCTGAGAGTTGTTTTGAACCATAGCAGTCATGTTGAGACTTAGGTCATTAGGATAAATGTTTGTTGTAGTCTGGGTGTGCCATGATTGCATACCTATTGAGACCCAAAGATACTTGATCAAAGTATCTGTTGATAGTCTAGGTTTAAACCTAAAAAAGTTTGAAACAAAACAATTGATAATGATGGTTGATGTACATGTGTGGGAGGATCTTCATGTTTTATAAATGTGTGAGAGGTATCCCGCCACATAGGTGTTGCACAAGCGATTGACATAGGCTGAGGTGGATTTCATTACAGTGACAGGCCTGTATGATGTGATGTATAGCCCGTGATTGGATGAATCGCAGTTTGATTACAGCATTGGCAGAGCGATGGCACAGTGAGATGTGTACATTTCACTTAGCACAGGGGGAGATGATGGTTACACTGGAGGATGTATGGCGCATCCTACACATTCCCATTCAAGGAGAGTTGGTGACATATGACCAGTCTTGGGGGACAGTGGCTATACAACGGTTCTTTGAGGAGGATGTCTTCATTGATGATGGGTTAGTAGCATGGGAGGATATAGCGGCGTTGTACGAGCCATTACCAATTGTTCTATCAGTGATTGTTGGGGGATTTTTATGTCCAGATCGATGATCGCATGGACTTGTTGTTGGTTGGGGTCAGGTGATCAAGAAGATGATGACAAAGAGGACCCAGTTTGCATGCGGACCGTGCGTGCTATCGCACTTATATCGGGAGCTACATGAGGTAGCATACCAAGGGGTGGGCTAATTGGGAGTGGGGATCACTCTGCTTCATATTTGGGTGTGGGAGCACTTACCTGTTACCTGACCAGTTAGTCTGAGATTTAAGGTCATGGACCAACCCTATGTATACATGTATAGCGGTATGATGAGTTAGCCCCACCTGGGGAAGTTAGAGTGGTGGCAGTGGGCACTAGATGATTTGGATACAGTGATCTAGAGGCCGTACATTATGTGTGAGCCCTAGGAGGATGATGTAGAGGCATTTTTGTATGTGTTTATGACACGATACCTCATTGGTAGGACAACCTATAATGTGGAGAGACAGCTTCCTAGTAGAGTTCTGAGACATTTTGGATGGAGGCAGGGATTGTTGAGGGGATCTAGAGAGTATGCCAGGGTGCTCTGAGAGAGGTACCTATGGGGGCCAGTATTACCTTATGATGAGGCATTAGCAGAGTTTTAGATGCTACAGGCAAGACCATGGGATATGCAATCAAGGATTGTAGATGCAGGGGTGTCAGAGGAGTATATGCAATATATTGCGACTCATCTGATTCCTCAGATATCAAATCCGGTGGAGCCAATTCCAGATTTTGAGGAGGATAGGGGACTGAGATGGAGGAGGAGAGGAGGTCAAGGACCTATAGTAGGTGGATGTGGGAGAGGTGACGGAGGAGGAGGGGATGGAGGAGGAGGAGGAGGAGGTGGGGGTGGTGGATTTGGAGGAGGTGGTAGATTTGGAGGTGGAGGTGGTGGAGGTGGACGGTTGCGACTGAGAGGGAGAGCCGGGCAGCCATTGCAACTGTCATAGGGACCTTTGATGTAGGGGGGAATGAGACTAGGTGGTAGGGATATGGGGGAGAGGGAGACACTGATTGATATAGGGAAGGGAGCTATAGGTGGAGTAGAGGATCCTATGGGGATGGGAGGGGGAGACCCGTGGGAGCATATAATGATGTATCTGTAGACTCGAATTACAACAGCTGAGGCATGGATGGAGGAGATGGAGGCAGAGGTTGCAGCTAGAGATGTTCAGTTGTTTGCACGTGAGTCAGAGTTGACTATAGTGCTACGGGAGAGAGATCAGGTCGTTGACAGGGTGATCCAGTTACAAGAAAGAGTTTGGGATTTTGAGGGAGTACAGGGACATGGGCCATCAACTGATTCCCTAGTGAGAGAGTTATAAAGAGCAGGTGCAGAGGTTGATTATTGGTGGGGTCTATATGAGCACGAGGTGCCATTGAGCTGGTGGGCAATGAGTTATTCACAGATGCATCGGGAGAGATCAGAGTAGTCTCAAAGGATGCAGAGCAGTGGTGGTGTGATGGGTCCTCCTCAGAGAGATAGATCAGGTGGTGCAGGGAGTAGTGGGGGAGTAGGTGGTGATAGTGGTGCAACATCTGGTTAGAGAGGCATCTGAGAGATCATTTTGTATGTTATTACATTTGTCACTTTGGACTGTGTCTTGGATGGCTCTTTGATAGCTGATATGCTGGAGTTCATTGTACTCTGATACATGTATATTTTTGGCGATATGATATGATATGAGGAGATCCCATATTCTGTGATGATATGCATGTTGATATGTATGGATTTATACAGGATGATGATCTTATGATGTATGCATAGATGGATAGTTGTACTTGCTAGATGTGTTTATGAGATGATTCCTATATGCATGTTGTTATAATGATTTATTCCTACATGATGTCTATATGTGTGTTTTATGATGTGATGATAACATGTGGATGTACGTTTATATATGCATGATGTGTTGAAGTAATTCTTTATGTATGTAATGCCATGATAATGATGTATGCATAATGAAATGGTGCTAATGATGATATGGATAATTTCTTTTACTTTATGGCGATATGATGATAATGATATGCAATGATGTTTGATTATGATGAAATGTAATGAAATGGATGGTTTATTTAAATGTATCTATATGGTGTTTAGATGATTGTAATGTGGATAAACAAATGTAAAGTACAAATTTTTATATGATGATTGCTAAATGAATGCATGTGTAAAATGTATAAACCAATGTTTAAAACAAATGGTTTTCATGATCTAACTGTTGATAGAATATAGTTAAGTGAAATGATAATGTAATGATAATGCAACTCATGGGGAATGAATAACCGCATCTTAATGCAATTAAAAGGATAATGAATGCATTATAATGAATCCTAAATGAAATTTTTTGCAAGATGAAATGAATGAGTATAAGAATATACGAGATGGATAAATGAATGCACTTAACTAATGGATAGATAAATGAATGTATGCAACTTAAAGAAATCTAAACAAATGCTTGGAAATCAAATGTAAATGATGGTGAATGATGAGTCTTAAAAATGATTGCTAAAGTGAATATATAATAATGGCTTAACAATGATAACATGTAATTATGACGAAATGTATTCAAATGCATGTAAATGTCATGAGTTTTGCAATGATCAAATAACGTAATGATATGAATGCAAGTACATGATAATGAACTAGGTGCATTTAAATGCAACTAAATGATATGAAATGATGATGTGTTCATGATAGATGAATGAAAGGTTGTTTAGACTTTGCATGATGCACTGATGATGTATCAGAGAACTCTGTCGTGATTGTATCCAAGACCAATTCATTTGTCGAATAACTTCTCATATTAATCTTGTTCATACTTGCATACAAAACCATGCATATGAATAATGAATGATTAAATGGATGGGTGATATGCAACGAAATGCAATATAAATAGATGAGACGAAATGACGATCAATAATGCTTCATTTTTATCATTGAGCATGATAATATCGAGCTTGGATGAGGTAGCAGGAACCAAGGATGGAGCTTTGTACTTGCAATCAAAAAGCATAAATAAAGAATAAAGAATATGAACCCTCCATAATGGTTCATGCTCATATGGTTGAGGTATATGCTCTAGTCAGCAAGCCATAGTGATCTATGACTGTATTTTGCATATGATCACATAGCTTAGTGAACTTCCCATGTAGACACCATTAGTACATGCCCCAGAACTTCATCGGAATAATTCACAAAAGATATACAAACAATGCTATACTTAGGAACCATCCTGGCCACTCTAATCACATGTGGTTATCCTAGAGTAGCGTAGGAACCTGATATAAATGAACAACTAACTTATCAAACTAACCAAGTACTTGATAGCTTAAACATAATTTTCTTGTCGAAGAAAATGTCATCTTGTCTTTGTTTTGGTAAGGAAGGATACATCCTTGTTAAGATAGTTAGCGTGTCGATGTTGATTGTTTGGTTGATGTGATAAGTGTTCTTTGTTTGAGTATTTCACATTGTTTTCTTGGTGTCTGCTTTGTGATTGCATATGTACAAAAGTGTTGCTATGTTTTTGTTTTGATTTTTGATGTTTTTCGATGTTTTGGGATTTTGAGTGGTTTTTTGAATGTTTTTGGTATTTTGTGAGACAGTTTTGAATGAAGAACCCAATGAATCACAAGTAATGCAGAATCCACTTCCATCAATAGGTTAAGAGTATTTCCCCCAGTTTAGACATGACTATGAAAAAGTGGGATGCAAGACGCATGAAATACTATCCTTGATTGCAGATTAATAACAAGCCATGGTTTTTGACTGATAGATGAGTGGATGCAATGAACATGATCGCAACAAGTCTAAAAGACAATGGAGCCATAACCCTTTACGAGTGGCACCTTTTTGCCAATTTTTCACCATCCTACTTACCCAAGGTGCCACTGGAGTGGTTGTTCACCGTTTGGATGCATGATTTTTCTTTACTTTTTTTTTTTTTTTTTTGTATTTTCCTCAGGACATTTATCTAAATGTTTTTGGTGTTTTTCTGGTATGTAAGGGAGCCTAATGCTCTGTATAGCTTAGGTATAAAACCTTTTGAGGTGCATGTTGTTGATCAGATCTGCTAATGGTTATCCTTTTGAAGTAGTCAACTAATATGCCCTGGACCCAAATACAATAGTGATAACGTATGGACCCAGCCAGTTATGTTCAAACTTTCCCTGATGTTCTTTGTTAGGCTGGTTATGAGGATTCTCTCTAAGAAAAAGATCACCTACCTCAAATGTACAAGGTCTACCTGATGATTATAGCTTCTTCGCATGTGCTTCTGATAAGCCTTCAGGTGGTTGTATGCAGCTTGTCATTTTTCATCAAGTAGCTCTAAATCTTGGAGATGTGATACTCTGTATGCTTCATCATCTATCAGATTATGCAAGGAAACCCATAGAGATGGTATCTCGACCTTAATAGGTAAGATAGCTTCTGCTCCATAGACCAGTGAGTAGGGAGTTGTGCATATAGGGGTTCAAATACTAGTTTGATATGCCCATAGTGTTGGATTTAATTGAACATGCCAATCACGACTAGCATCATTGACTATCTTCTTGAGAATTCTCAATATGTTCTTGTTGGATGCTTCAGCTTGACCATTGCCTTGTGGGTAATAGGGAGTAGAAAAGTGGTGTTGGATGTGAAACTTCTCACAAAGCTCATAGACATCCTAATTTTTGAAGGGAAGACCATTATCTGTGATGATGGACATGGGTACACCATACTGGCAGATGATGTAATTAAGGATAAATGAGGTGATATGTTTGTCAGTGACTTGGGTAAGTGGAACAACTTTGGTCCACTTTGTGAAATATTCAATAGTGGTAATAATGAATTTATGGTCGTTGGATGAGGATGGATGGATCGATCTTACCCACAAGGTCAAGTCCCCATTGACAAAAGGGCCATGGCATGGTGATTGGCTGTAATTCCTATGCTAGTGCATGTATCAGGTCTCTATGAACTTGACATTTCTTGCATTTTTTGACAAAATAGTAGGAGTCCTTTTCCATGGATGGCCAATAGTATCCAGCATGTATGATCTTCTTGGCTAAGGAAGGACCGCTTGAGTGAGTCCCACAAATTCCTTCATGGACCTCTTCCAAGGCTTTTGTTATCTCATCCTGTTCCAAACATCTAAGGAGAGTACCATCAAGACTGCGTTGATATAGGGTTTCGACAATGATGGTGTATCAAGTGGTTTGGCGAATGAATGTTTTACGTTGGTTATTCGATTGGTTAGGAGGAAGTGTGTGGTCGCATAGATAGGTGTAAAACTCACCATACCATAGGGATTCAGAACCGACAAGGCGACATATCATCTCAGTTTCAGGGATATCATAAACGGGAATCCAATGTTGTTCTACCAAGAACTCATAGCGTGTTGAATTTTGTGGAAGATCTAGGAGAGATGCAATAGTATCCATAGCATCAAAAACTTGATTGTGATCTCTAGGTATTTTCTCAAAGGTCATAGTAGTGAATGATGCCTTTAATTTGTCCACCATTTGTTTGTACGGCATGAGTTTATCATCCTTAGTTTGATATTCATCTGTTGCTTGTCGAATGACTAGTTGAGAGTCACCATATACTTGTAGTTCTTGCAACTTCCATTGTACAGCCAGTCAGAGTCCTATGATCAAGGCCTCATACTCAGCTATGTTGTTGGTGCATGAAAATGTGAGCCTGTAAGACTTCGGGATGCTGTCACCTTGAGGTGTAATAAATAGGATGCCTGCCCCTGAGCCATGCCTAGTATATGAACCATCAAAGTAGAGCTTCCACGGTTTTGCTATTGTGATCATGAATATCTCTCCATCCAGAAAAGTGGAAATGAGAGGATGATCACCTATAAAAGGTGCATCGGCCAATTGATCTGCAATAACTTGGCCCTTAATAGCCTTACGGTCCACATACTTGATGTCAAATTCACTTAGAATCATCACCCATTTGGCTAAGCAGCCTGTTAATGTTGCTTTGTTGAGTAAGTACTTTAGTGGATCAGTCTTAGCAATGAGTTGTACTTTATGTGTTAACAGGCAGTGCCTTAGCTTAGTGGCTACCAAGATTACTGCTAGGCAGGATCGCTCAATAGGTGTGTAATTGAGTTTGTAGCCAACCAGTGTGCGAGAGATGTAATAAAAAACACACTCTTTTCCTTTAGCATTATGTTGTGCCAATACTACACCCAATTCTGTATTTGTTTCTGAAATATAGAGTAAGAGTGGTCTACTTGGGCTGGTGGGATAAGTAATGGTGTATTCATGAGATAATCTTTAAGCATCTGGAATGCTTGCTGGCATCTGGTATCCCATTGAAAGCGTATGTTTTTGTGTAATTGGTGTATAAAGGGGTGACACTTATCTGCTAGTTGTGCAATGAATCTTCGGATGGATTGTAGTCGCCCTTGTAGTGTCCTTAGTTGATTGATATTCTTGGGAGGTGGCATGTCCATGATTGCTTTGACTTTTATAGGATCGACCTCAATGCCTTTGCTTGAGACAATGTATCCTAGAAGCTTCCCTAAGGTTACTCCAAAGACACATTTCTTTGGGTTGAGTCAAACATGATATTGTTCTAGTCTGTCAAAGATTTTCTCTAATATTTCCAGATGGCCTTCTCTTGTTAATGATTTTGCTAGTAAGTCATGAACATAATCTTCCATTATAGTATGCATCATATTGTGAAAGATGGTTGTCATTTCTCTTTGATAGGTCACTCTTGCATTCTTTCGACTGAAAGGCATTAAATTCAAGCAGTACGTTCCCCATGGACATGTGAAGGTCATCTTATGTTGATCCTCTGGTGCGATCTTTATCTAGTTGTACCTTGAAAACCCATCCATGAGAGAGAGTATGGCTTGTCCTGCTATTAGGTCCATGATTATGTCAATGTTTGGTAGGGGGAAGTCATCTTTAGGACATGCTTTGTTCAGATCTCTGAAGTCAGTACAGATATAGATGCCCCCATTTGGTTTGCCAATAGGTACAATATTAGATATCCAATCTGCATAATCAATTGGTCTAATAAAACCAACATCCAGGAGTTTCTTGAGTTCTTCTTTGACGAGTACCACAATCTGAGGGTGCATCTTGCAAAGCTTTTTTTTGACAGGCTTATCCCCTTCTGCTACGGTGAGGTGATGCATGACTAAATCAGGGTCAAGACCAGGCATGTCTGCATATGACCATGCAAAGTTGATCTGACGCTTCTAGAAGAAATCCGCAAACTTAGGTTGTTCCTCTGGTGTTAAAAGAGATGCCAGATGTATGTGATGAGGAGTCTCAGGATTCCCCACATTGAATTCTATGGTTTCCTCAATGAGGATTGTTGATCATTCTGGCTATGTACTAGAGGGGAGAATGTCAAACCTTTCATCCTTAGGTGCCTCAAAGAGGTTTTCACCATTGGATATGCTCTTTCTTTTTGCTTTTGTAGGATCAAACAGTGCCATAGTGTGGTTTTCACTGGAAGATCCATGTTTTATTGTTATATTTTTGCAGCTAAAAGGTTTGGCATCCACCCCAAAGTATGTTGCTCTATTAAGTTCTATGGCGAATCTAGCTTTGTGATCCTCGCTTGGTATGTTATCCCGTAGTTCCAAAAAGTCAATGATTGCCTCATGTTTTTGGAAATGGTCAAGGTAGGGGGGATTAGGTTGGTTCCATTCGATGAGTTCAGGATGGATAATGGACATTACCTCATCGATTAGGTTAAGTTCATTATATGTGCCAGTGAGGGTTAAGACGTTGTGGTGAAGGTCATTGATGGTACTCTCCCTGTCAGAATCAGGCATAGGATGAGATGTAGGGTCTATGGAAGGTGTTTCCAGTTCAGGAACCCAAGAGGTCTTTATCTGTGCTTCTCCATAAATAGGGATGTCTTTGTGAGGTGGAGGTAGTGATGCGTCTTCCTCATTTGAAGTATTAAGTTGGACAGAATCAAATTCCCACTCATGTGAGTCAGTCTCTGAGTCAGTTTCCAGTAGCTGATTACTGTACCATACTAGGATATCCTTTGAGTTAAACACTGCAGGTGTGATCAGTTGATGTACCCTTGTAGATGAAATGATCGTTTTGCAGGAAGAATTATGGGGATAAATGAATCCGATATAGGGAGTATTGGTAGTGTTGAATCTGTTGCTTCTGCTGGAATTGCCAGTGTTGTCGATACTGCTGGGAATTCTGATATAGTTGTTGTTGCTAACGGTGTTATTGATGTTATTGCTACTACTGATGGGGTTGTTTGTTTGATTAGTGGAATGACTGGTGCTGCGGATGGTTTTGCTGGAATTTTTAGCCTCAATGGGGCAGTTGCTATAGTTTTTGATGTGGCTTTTATAATCAAAGGTGGCCTCTTTGTAGTAGGTTGAGATAGCTTGATTTGTTGGGTTTCACTTTAAATCTGAGCTTAGGAAGGATCTCCTTTTGAAAGCCTAAGCCTATGTTATCTTTGTGTTTTAATTTTGGCTGTAGTGGTTCATGTCTTCCTTTCTTGCAAGGTCCCAATGCACTCTGACCATCTAGCCCATTCTTTGCATAATAAGAAGGCCTTTGCCATATTGATCTATGGGAAGCTTAGCTTGTGGGATGTCGGTAGTGATAGGATCTTTATAGATCCATTCTGCTAAGTCCTCATCTCTGGTCTCTTCTTCTTGACTCTTTCCAAGGATAAAAGGCATCAAAGGGCATGTCAATTCGACCAGTGGTGCTTGTAGTAACCTTTTTGGTTTACCATGAGTTCTAGGGGGAGTTGGTAGTTGCCCAACACAAAAAAGTTGGCTTAGATTGTACTCCCCAGGACCTTCCTCTACTATTTTCATCTTGAGCTTTTCTTACTTTGGTATAGTGGTGTTTGAACTGGAAAGAGAAGTGGGACTTACATAGGATGTGGATGAGATGGCTTCTCTGTTGTTGGGAACGGTAATCTCTGGTTCATGATTGATATTGTGAAAATAAGAAAAGGGATTTGCATTGCCTAGGATTGTAATTTATACACCATTATGCGGGAACTTGATACACTGATGGTAGGTGGATGGAACATCTTGCATGGGGTGTATCCAAGGTCTTCCTAACAAAAAATTATACGATAGAGGAAGGTCCAGAACTTGACATATGATGTGTTTCACTACTGGGCCCACTCGGATCAGGAGCACAACTGCTCCTTTGGATGAACACTCTACATCATCATAGGCTTTGATTGTTATCTTTTTGCGGGGATCCACTAATTCAATTACATATCCCAAAGTTGTGACCAATTGTAGTGTATAGAAATTTAGGCCTACTCCATTATCGATCAAGACTCACTTAATCCTATGTTGGTTGATAAACCCTTCAATGTGGAGTGAGGCGTTATGAGGTTGCTGAAAAGATATATTATCACTTTCAGAGAAAGTGAGACAATGTGATGACCTTAGGTTGCCAACCATAGCTTGGAACTGATTTGTATTTAGGTTTGCAGGGACTGACACCTCTTGGAGAGCTTGATCCGAGATTGTTTTATGAGAAGGGGATAGGTGCAATACCTCTAAGATAGATATTAGTGCGAGAGTTTTGTCTAATTGGTCCACAAGGTTATACTGCTTTGGGATAGATGTGGTGCTTTGTGGAGCTACTTTTAAGGTGATCTTGTCGTGATGTGTAACAACATTGTAGGTGGAGGTGGTATTTTTTATGGTAATAGTTGTAATTTGTTCACTGGCATCATATAAGTGATTCACAGTGTAATTATAGGTAGCACACGTATAATCAGTGGTATCTGTGTTTTTCCCTAAAGTGGAAGGACCCCTTTGATCTTGTGAAGGAAGTGGATTTTTGAACATAAGATGACCATTGTTCGTTGTTTTTGGGTTGTGTCCTTCGATTTCGATCTCACCTTGGTCAATAAGATCCTGAATAATATCCTTCAATTTGTGACAATTGCTTGTCTTATGCCCTTTCCCTTGATGGAAATCTCAATGTTCAGTATCCCTCCACCATGAAGGTTTGACTTGAGGTTCGTAATTTGATGTTTTGGGTAAGATCACCAGACTTTGAGAAACCAACTGACATAACACTATTTCAATGGGTTCCCCTAAGGGAGTGTATGCTTGTTTTGGTTTAAAATTTTGTTGACGTTGTCTGGGCTCCACTTGAGGGACATTGTGTCCTTGATTTGGGGAGCAACAGTGTTATTCTTGGGTTGGGGGGTTCTATCCTGAAAATCGGACCACAGGTTGTGCACTTTTGATAGTTCTTGCATCCACAACCTCGTCATTGATGACATTTTTGTTTTTGTTCCAAAAGTTAGGCTTGTCACTATTGAAGTGCAAGCGAGGGCCATCCTTTGGCTCATTATATATCTTGATAAGCCCCTTTTTGATGAGAGCCCGCTCACATTTTAAACCTTTGGTGATCATGTCATTGAAAGAGTTTGTGTCTTTTACGTCTAGGTGAAATTCCATTTCGTCATTTAAGCTGGAAATAAATATTTCCACTAGTTCTTGTTCAAGTAACTGATGAGAACGTCTGCTAGACATTTGATGCCATCGTTGCAAAAAGACTGAAAATAGCTCACCTCATTTTTGTTTAGTGTTACATAGATCAGCCATTGTGATATCACATTCAATGTTGTGTGAGTAGTGTGCCAGGAACTTCTGGATTAGTTCTTCAAAGGTCCTAATGCCACCTGGTAGTTGGGAAAACCATGATGTGGTTGTTCCTCCCAAACTTTGGGCAAAAATTCGCATTAGGTATGTGTCCTTGTATGCCACTTCGAGGAAAGCTGAATGGAATTCTCTAACATGATCACGAGGATCTCCTTTTCCTCTATACTTTTTGAACTTGGGTGTTTCAAACCCTCATGGAAAAGGTGGCATATGTAGAATCCTATCAAAGGGATAGGGAAAAATGTCATTAAGTGAAAACAAATTAGTTCTCACACCACTATGAAGTTGTTGGGCGAGATTCTCAACTTGTTGCCGCAACATGTCTATTTCAGTTGGAGGAGGAGGAGATGGGGGATTACCTTGATGAAGGTTGTATCTGATGTGATCTCGACCTCTTTCATCCTCATTGAGAATTTGGCATTCTGATGCTTGCCTTAGTTGTGCAACATCAAAGTTAGGGGGTAGCTTGTCTCCTTCTTGAGCAAGCCTTAAAAAGTGAGCATCAACATTGCTCCTGAGTATTTAATCAAACAGTCGATTAAAGAGAGGGTTGTGTTGTGCCCTTTCTATTGCCGTAGGAGTAGGAGTACTTGGATTTTCGTCATCTGTGTTTCCTCCAAGAGATTCTTGGAATTCATTGATATTTTCCTCCTCTTCTTCCTCAATTTCTTGTTGTCTAGACTGGGATCTGGTATGAGCCATTTTGTTTATAAGTTTTTGTTGAAGTTTCTTGAAATCTTGATGAGTTGGTGATGGAATGAGAGATTTATGTTTGGTGGAGTGTTTTGCATGTGGATCTCTAACACTTAAAGGTAGATGTTACCAAAATATTTCTAAGAATTGCTTGGTGTGTTTGTTGACAATGTTTGATATGATCAAGTGTAGAGAGATCTAAGATGTGTTACAGACCAAGCTACCTAGTAATGAGAGGATTCACTCATACACTAGTTTTAACCTGTGTAGAAATGTCTCTTAGGATGAGTGTATCCTAGATGTAGAGGCACTCTAAAAAGTGATATGTTTTGTGTTTGATTCAAGCAATTACTAAAAGGAACTTTGGACAAGACCTCCTTAGGTTTTGAGAGTTGAAATAGATTGATGTGTGTGAATGTGAGAATGGATGAAATGTTAACTTCAATAAAAAATTTGTGTTACATATGGAACAAATTCTACCTCTTCTCTTTCAGGAGTTGGTGGTTTTTCCCGAGATATGTTATAGGTGAAGCAAATGTCTGGAAAGAAGTCAGGATTGATTTTTCCTCCTTTGTTTTTATGATAGCTCAAAGCTCTATATTGAGTAAAAGCTCTATGGTTTAAAGACTCTTGATCAAATTCGTTAGATTTCCCTTGAAGGTATAGACGCATGTGACGTAAGAAATCTCTATGTGAGACACAGATTTGTCTATTGAGATAGAAGAATCTCTTTCTTTTGATGAGAGCTTTTGAGCTTAATGATCTTCTCTTTAAGTTGACATGTTGATGAATATTCTTCTTTCTCAAAATGTGAAGAATGGTCATATAGTTTGATACCTTGTTTTTACCCCTTTTGTTTTTGATCTGTGTTTGGTATTTGAAACTATTTTTTGTGTTGGATCGATACTTGTTTTGGAATTGATGTTCTGATTTTTCTTTGACAAGAAAACAAAGCAAGCACACAAACACAAGAATGTTGCCTCAAAAGGCACAAATAAGTGTGGGTCTAGATCAACCCAATCTTTGAACTTTTATGACCCTTTCCTTTAAATGTATTTTATGTGTTTTCCAAAGCCTGAAGTCGGCTCAATTTGTACTGGTCTGATACAAAATGAAGACAATTCAAACACTTTTTTATCCCTAAGGTCAAATGGCGAGTTGCGATAATTTTAGCCCACATCTTGATATTTCTTCAACTTTGGTACTACATACCTTATGAATCCTGCCGTGGCAAGTAAGGATGTCATATACTAAGTCTTGCATGAGCATAACAAATAGATGATCCCTATGATGGGGGAGTCACCACTTTTATCAAGCCACAAGTAGCCTTTCAAAAAGCTATGTTTCTACTCAAGGAAATATGTATGGTGAGTATCTCTAGAGCAAAACCATCTATGCTCTTGCACTGAATTTATCATAAATATCCTCAATCAATAGAATGGGTGGGATACTACATAAAGGTGTTTAGTAATTTTTGATGTCTTTGGACATAAGTTCATTTTGCAGTGACTCACTTAAGAGCCTTGTAACTTGTGGTGGGGCCCATTTGTCCTTTCAGCAAGTTACACTATAGGAACAACTATAGCCAAGGCTACAGCTTTTGCTCTCACCTAATTTCTATAGCGGCTCGAAAGATTTACCATGCGAGGTCGTTCCCAAGAGTGATGTATCTCTTGGCAGGCCTCTCTTAAAAAGATAAAATTTTGAGTGTTACTAACACTTTTCTCTTGCACCTAGGACCACGAAAGCCAAGGGAGAGGATAGTGTGTGTTAGAAGTAGGACCACTCGACAAACATTTTTGCACAAGTGTGCCAAACACAAAATACACTTGTTACTTTTAACTTGTCATTGCAATGATGTTCTATCTATTTGAAGATGTTGCTCCAACAACCATGATGTTCTTTTTAACTTCAAAGGCAGTATGTTTTAGTAAACAAGGAATTTGAAATCCTGGTAAACTGAAATTGAAACACGTATGCATGAAGTAAATCATTTTGCAAAATGAGACAAGTTGATTGTTCTTTTTATTTGGACAAAAAATGAAGTGTTGATTGTGAATTTCTTTAAGTTTGATGCAAGAAATGAGATCTGTCTTGTCTTGTTTTAAGCACCAAATAAGATTGAATCCTAACTTGTAAGAAATAAAGTTGTGTTGTGAATTTTAGAGCACCAAATGAAGATTTGTTTCTTAACTTGCAAGTAATAAAATTGTGTTGTGAATTTTAGAGCACCAAATGAAGATTTTGATTGATTTTAAGCACCAAAATGGAGTGTTTGAGTTTTGTTTTTAACTTGCATGAAAAACAAAAATTTGTTTTGTAAGTTTTAAAGCACCAAATGAAAATTTTGATCTTAAGTAACAAAAAGGGTTAGTTTTAAAACCTGCACATGAAACGAAAAGTTAGTAAAATCTGAATATATGGTGGGCTTCCACAAGCCTAAGAAAAATAATTTTATCGGTTACAAGGCTTTTTTTACAATGTTTTGTTACAATAGCGCTACTCTATGTGAAAAAAGAAGCACTACTTAACACAAACGCGCTAAAGTATAGACAAAAGTGCTAAAGCAGGATATTAATGCAGAAGGACAAACACCCTATAACAGAAACAAAAGCGCTAATAAAAAGACAAAAGTGCTAGACTATAGACAAAAGTGCTAAACTTTGGACAATACCGCTATTGTAGAAACAAAAATGCTAAATACTAAATGACAATAGCGCTAAAGCGCGAACAAAAGTGTCGAAGCACAACCTGTGTGTCAAGCAAAACAGTCAAACAAGTTAGTTGTCTAAAAAAAAAGAAAAAGGCTATTGTTGGATTCACGTCAGGTTCACCAAATGATGCTCTGCAAAATGGACAATGATAGACTAAAACTTGTGGTCGTATAACAAACAAAAACACAAGAAACAAAGACAAACGTTAGTGTTAATCAACCAAAAACTAGTCTAAGTAGATATATCAAAAGAGACACTAAAAACATGATGAAATATTTAACTATGGAAGCAAATACAACAAGGCATCTCCAAATGCCTTCTACCATGCTCTTAGCTCCTTCTCCCTTGTTCCTCTCCTCTCCAAGTTCCAAATTAGTGTAGCTCTCAGCAACTTTTTGCACTATGGATGCCTTATGAAGATTCAAGATGAAAAGATGATTAATCTAAAATGTTATGCAAATGTGAACAAGAGCTAAAATGAGAGATTTATTTAATTAGCTAGTGTTGATTTTTAAAAGAAAAGAGTGAATATGATTGATTATCTAATGCTCTCTAAAAATGGCTATAATGTAAATGCATACAAGTTTTCAGGATCTAGCATTATGAAGAAATGGGCTCTATTTATAGGAAAAATGGAGCAATGGATGGTTGAGATTGAGTAATCTCAACAAAGGCCAATATTGAATGATATTCAATCCATGTGAGGGATTTCAACCCAATCCCAGGATTACAAGTGTCAACAAGAGATGGGTTGAGAGGAGAGGGAATAAGCATTAAATGTTTGCCATGACCTGAGAGTTAATTTGGGAGTTAAGGTTAAGGTTGGGTTGAGTGAATAAATTCATTATCCAAAGAATAATGCTTTTATCCAATGGATAAGTTCTTGTGCAAAGGTAAAAGGGATAACCATGGTCAAAGCAATAAATGCTTGAGTAGACACATGGGTGCAAGTGGAATTAACCATACATGGTTATGTAAGAGCCATTAATGGTCATGTAAGAGCCATTAGTGGTTTGGAAGACTTTTGAGGGTTGGCTTGTTGAACACATAGAGCATTAAATGTTTTTCAAAGACTTTGAAAGCTTTGAGAAGTGACTCCAAGTTGCTTAGGAATGTGACAATAATTAGGGGATGGATTAGGCTAATTAGGAAGGGTTAGAAGAATCTAGAAAGGGATTAGAATTGCAAGTGGGTTTGGTGGGTGAGGGAAAATAGGATTTTTATTAAAATAAAATTCATTTATTTCAATAAATAGGGTGCAAGTTGCATTTTTAGGAGAATGCAAGTGGGGGGGATTTAATGATTTAAATAAATGTTTCATTTAATTTATTTAAAAGAGAAAAGGGGGTTAAATTAAATAAATAGGATTTTATTCATTTAATTGATTGTGAATTTGGTTTAATGAATTAATTGAAATAAATTGAATAATTTATTTAATTAATAGGAGAATGTTTGAAGATGAATTAATTTAATGTTAATTTAATTAATTGATTGTCTAGTGGGTTTTTAATCAAATAAATAGCAAATATTTATTTAATTACATTGGACAGATTTATGTGACTACAATATATGTGTGTGTGTGTGTGTGTGTGTGTGTGTGTGTGTGTGTGTGTGTGTGTGTGTGTGTGTGTGTGTGTGTGTGTGTGTGTGTGTGTGTGTGTGTGTGTGTGTATGTATATACATGTATATATATATATATATATATATATATATATATATATGTATACATATACATATATGTATATACATGTATATATGTATATATATGTATATACATGTATAAATATATGTATACATGTATATATATGTATATACATGTATACATATATATGTGGCTCCAATAGCATAAATGGAGACAAGTTAAACAAACATTGTA
This sequence comes from Cryptomeria japonica, assembly GCF_030272615.1. Lineage (NCBI taxonomy): Eukaryota > Viridiplantae > Streptophyta > Pinopsida > Cupressales > Cupressaceae > Cryptomeria > Cryptomeria japonica. Next base: position 675,041,652 of record NC_081411.1, read on the forward strand.
CAAAAAATTAAATAGGTGAAAGAACATTCTGCATAATTGACCTCAATGACACTAGTTGAGAAATTCATAGATAGTGAATTAAAACAATACAATAATTTTTAAAAAATATATCTAAATTCCAATATTCCAATGAATATAGATAAAACTAAATAAGATAAAAGGTGAGAATTATCATAAATAATATAGTGCTGATAAATAAAGTGGCAACATCTAGTTTAATATGGCTTCTGTACAATTATAAAAAAAATATGCAAGATCAAGACACACTCACATGGTGGAAGGAGGATACATTCTTACATGAGGATACATAAAGGTGTGATGGAAATAAAAGGCCCCACACATAACAAACCCATTTATATATGTTGATAAATACCAAGTCAATGGTTTAATCAGATAAAATTATTGAATATTGAAATAACGGTATATTGCAAAAGAGAGAGATGATAATTGATTGACATTAATAACAATAGTGCTATTGAAACATGATGTTAAGTCCATGGTTTAAATACTATGATTTTTATTGTGTAATTGGTTTTAAAAGTTATTATTGGCTAGATATATAGTCCACCCTCATACCATTGAATTTATGGTTGCCCATTAAGTCAACCATATCCAACTTATGGGTCTTTTCAATTTATATTTGTAACCGGAGGCTGGTTGTGTCATTTACTTTTAAACCAGTGGTTAATGTGAGTTTTTCTTTTATTTTCACTTCATGAGATTTACTTTCCCATTTGACATGCCCTCGTGATGATGTTAGCATGAGGAGAAGATAGTCATACTGCTGATTTTGTGGTAGCGAGTGTGAACACCTCACGATGTTGAAATATTTAAGAGAAGTAGTATCATGAGTTAATCGTATTTCCTTGGTTAAGAAGCTCTCTTTTTCACATGTGTTGTTGTTAAGTCCTTGGAATATGTGTGTGTATCATGGTTGGTGCTTGTTTCATATTTTTACTTGTGTGAGAGCCTCTTGTTTTATTGTTTTCAGATCCATGTAGAGGGAGTGGGATCCTCTATGACACCCAAGGGTCATGAGAGATAGAATTTCATGAGGTTCCTTGTAAGGATGCGTGAAGTCTATAACTTTTGGGTATAAGAGAGTTTACCATATTATAAACAAGTGATAACTAATTAATGAATGGGTATGGGTAGTTAGATAATTTAAAAAGATAATAACTCATCAATGCCTCATGACTCAGACCTAGGGAGGATGTTTTAGGCTGAGCATGGGAAGATCGTGGAGATGCTAAGCTAATCTCCCTTGGTATCTCTCTCAAGGTTGAGATGGCTATGCATGTCATAGGCTAGTTCCTTGTTCTTTTTTAGCATGTGATGACACTCCCTCGTACATGTGAGTCCTTTGCTTACCTTTGTATTCTTGTCATGATGTTTTATCAGCCTCTGGAAATTTCTTGTTCTCTCTTTTTTTCTTGATGCATGGTTATATGTATGGAAATTGTTTAGTGTCATTCCCTTTGGTAAAGCATCAACCTTGTTTAGTGTGCGAGTTGGGACCTATTGACATCTCCTAGCTCGGGCGGTGGTTCCTTTTAGGCTCCACATTGGTCAGGTGCTTGGATCTTTTTATCATCGAGGTTTTTCCCTCTTCTTTGGTATTGCCTTCGTACGTGGATTTGGAGCCATTTTTTTATATTGTCTTGAACCTTTTGGAGCAGATTCATGTATTGTATACCATGTGGTAGATAAACTCAAGTCATTTAATAATTTAATAATGTTGTATAAGAAGTGAGTGATTACTCACAATTGCAATGCCATGTAAAAACAATCTATAAGTATTCATGAGTTACTTAATAGGTACATTCAAATGGAAATAATAATATGAGTTAATCAATGTAAGTAGAAATGAGGAATGAAATGTCATACCCTTGCTAGTAATATCTTATCATTGTTAATCATGTTTATTTTTTAATTTGAACTTATAGACATGTATGAATTGATATGATTAGGATGTAGGTTAGGATAGTTAGTTGTAATTCAAATGTATCTTGTCAAATGGTTAAATCAGCAATACGATTCTTTATGTGGTGGTTAAATGTATATAGTAGATATGATGGATTATGGATGTTGTTACTCCTTTTCATGATATTTCTTAGCAATAGATTGAATTAATGCTTGCACTCCAATATTTTCATATGAATATGGATGTAAACTAAGTAGATGATTGCACATATTTATGAGATCAATGACATGAACAATGACATTAAATGAAGAACTTATACTATCATTGGTAAAGCATGTGAAATACAATATTCTTTTAGATGTAGTTAGATGTTTGAAAACTGGAACAACACTAAGGCTGAAAACTATTATGGAACTTAGTAAATAAACATCATTTAATGATAAATGAGAATTTATACAATTGTGTTATGGCTGCCATAAAACTAATGCCACATAAATGGGATTATGAACATGTATCTAATTGCATATATAGGATAATGAGCATGCCTTGGTAGATGCATTGAATAATGGACAGCAATAGTAGCATATTATGTAAAGCGTATGATATAGGTTAAATTGAATACATGCATTGTATTTGTGCTTCATGGTATGGTTAAATCATTAGAATCATAGAAGTGGACCATTATGATGATGGTAAATTAAGTATCAATCATAAACCAAATGGCATAGATCTTAGTAGTGACATCATACCCTGGGGATACAAAGAAACCTTATAAATTACTAAACCTTGGAACATGTCTTCACTTGCATTAGTAACATAGTGCATGAAGCATCATATAACACTTAAAAATGGATTTTAAACTATTGAACTAAATTATAAACTTAGTGTCTAGCTTGAGTTAGATTCAACCTTATTAGTAAACAAAAAAAAATTTATTCTCCTCTTCTGGACCTATATGTAGTAAGTTTCCCTGGGGTTTGTTGGCATGCACTACACATAATATCAATAGTAAATTAGTCTTTCAATAAAAACTTTAATCTAGTTAAACCTAGTATAGAGTAAATGAGATCAATTGATAAGAGAAGTAACTCTCCTTTACCATTTCAAATTTTAATCTGTACACATTTATATAGATTGGGTTACCTAGAAATAAAGCATGCTAGTCCAAATTATCCTACATTCTATCAAACGTATAAATCACCCAACAACATATCAAGCAAGTTTTAGTGATCTATTGATTCTCATTCCTAGAGATAGATTATGCAAGACCTTGAATCATGCATTCTCTTCTCATGATTTGTAGTGACAAAGATGAATCATGCATTGTTTTTTCCTGACATGTAGTCGGTTATTCATTCTAATTCAATTTCTCTATTTGTCACATTCATCTCAATGGATAAGATTTACTCTATTTTTTCCTTTTTTGTAAATGCTTGTGATTTTATAAAAAATTTTATTTTGTAGGTTTTATACTTTTCTAATATATTTTTCTTTACATGTTATATAATTTTTTATTTATTTATATAATGTGTGCTTTTGTATATGCCTAGCTTGGGCACATATATTTCTCACTTGAAGAATTTCAACGTATCCATTTATGAAGCTAATTTTAGCATTTTTCATAGCAACAAATCTTATCATGCTTAGTAACATCAACTTGATAAAGTGGGAGAAAAATTTAATGTCAAAAGTTGTATACCATATAATTATCACATTGTGTTTTGAGCTTGATTTGGTATCCACCTCTTGTAGCATGTCCTAAGATCATTTTAGCCTAGGATTTTAGCCTTTTATGTACTTGTAGTGCTAGCATTTTGTTATGCTTTTGTGTGTTCAACCCTATGTGTTGCAATGTGTTTCCCTATGTTATTTTTATGTTTTTTTCTCATCTTGTGAAATCTTTGAGCATATTGTACATCAACACTAGTGTAACATATGGACGTTTATGTGGTGCACTTCCATCCTTCAACTAGATATAGTCATATATAAATCTCCTTTTGGCTTCCAAAGATTCCTTTGTAACTATCCTTTGCCCATTTTTTAAAATTTCAATTGCCATATTTATATTTTTAATATAGAATGTAGTGAAGTTAATCTTGAGTAATATTTTTGTACAATAAACCTAGGGATGTAAAACTCCAAAAGTGAACATTGTCTCATAATTATGAACACTTTGCTAAAAGCACCTAGCTTAACAACTCAACCAATACTAAGTGAAGGATTTCATCTTTTGGGGTTTACAAGGAAGGGAAGGAAATGACAACTAGGCTCAATTTTGATTTCATTCCAAGAAAAAAATCTAGTCATTTAGACAAGGGTCACTAAATAGAGAGAGCGCCATATACATGAAATATGTGTTCTACAATACCTAAATGAAATGCATGAAATATGTGTTCTACAATACCATATACCGTATATTTTTTAATGTATATACATTTTTAATACTTTAAAGAAAATGATGATACCACAAACGTTTAGATTTGGATTTAAAATCCTAAGTGTTGAACATAGAGACCGACTCCTCAATTCATGTTTTAAATATAAAACAACTTGAGTTTACTCTTCAACGTCGTCAAATTTAGATGCTTTGAAATAAACTTTTACAAAACCACCACTAAAATGAATATATACTCCTTAGCATTTTAGTCATACAATTGTTTTTATATTTTGAATAAGTTGAGGTATTTAATCTTATTTTCTTTGCAGAGTGTCTTTATATTCTTCAATACATATGTATTAATTTTTTAAATTACATTTCGTATGCTTATCTATATTTGAAAAAGTTATACAAGAGTTCTTTATGCTTCATTCTATAGACTTTAAAAAAATAAAATATTGTGTATTTGTGGTGTACATGCTCAATGATGTACTTTTTAGGATACATTTATTAAAAAAAGAAGACAAAATATGTTCATAATAAACAATGATAATAATATACAACTTTAAAATTGACTCTTAGCTATATTTTGACTAAATAGTTTTAAAAATACTTAATTTTTTACATGAATAAGCACTCAAATTTATCTCCACAATAAGTATGGTTTTGGTTATTCTTGGTCTCTTCTTAATCATGTTGTGTTATGCCTATCTATAGTTAGAAGAAAACTTAGCTTTACAGCATCATGGAAGCTAGACTTCTTAAGTAAAGTTATTTTTGAGGTGAAATTTATTGAATCTTTCATATTTTTTATCAAAAAAAACTTCCTTTCTATTAGTATTAGAACAAAATAAAAATAAATAAAAAATTCTTCACTATCCTCAAATTCTAATTAGTAAATAATCTTTAGAGTTAAGAGTTGAATACAGAATTGTAAACTTTTTTCTATGCATTATATAGTAAAAAAATCATAAACAAATGGAAAAAATTACAAAACAATGTAAAGAATAGAAATCAAACAAAATATATTTTTGGTTGATATAAGATTTGAATGCACTAGAGATGCGACTATATTAGAAACCTTAGGTAGAAAATTTAAGATTGACCATTATATTGAAAATTTAAGATTGAATGCACTAGAGATGCGACTATATATTGAAGGCCTTTCAATATAAATACTAAACATTGACCATTATACACCTCTTAAAATCCTTTAAGGAATGTCATAATGCACAATGTATCCACCTCTTCTAAGTAATTTATTTTTATTTTACAGTATCTTGGTCTACACAATATTTAAGATTTACTTCCTCCACTTTAGGCTATAATGTAGTGCCACATGATTCATGACTCATACTTTTTCTACCACAAAAAGAAATATTCTATCAGAATTTTATCTAACCATTCAGATATGATAAATGGAATGGATTTTACTATTGTCCATTTAAAATAGATTTTACCTCGCTTACAACATGAAAAGAGGAACATTAGCTTGTCATCACACCAAAAGGCAAGGTTCATGGGAATTCATTAGAAGATACAGCCCTATGCAAGGTTTAAAAGATAATAATAAGGCAAGTGAACATTTCAATGGCAGTGACAAATGCTTAGCTACTTTTTAGAAGGTAGTTTCATAGTCTTATTCCATATCAAGACTACTTGACAATCATTATTAAAATGATAGTCTACAAAGCAGAGCATAGGGAGTAGTAACAGAGTATAACTATTCCATTTCCTTCCTTTTATTACTGCTTTTATAGGTGATTCTAATATAATAAGGATATTCCCCTAATCTATCAATGATCTTCCCAACGTTATCTTTTCAATCCCAACGTATAACTATTCAGGATATTCCCCTAATCTATCAATGATCTTCCCAACGATATCTTTTTGGTCCCAACGTTTTGGTGTTCAGTGACAATGAATATCGGGCAACCATGAAAGGACAATTATGATAGCCCACTGTACAGTCATGCATTTAGAAAGTCAAATTTTTTGTGGTTTAACAGTATTCAGGATGTAGAACATGATTTTATTTTTAAAAATTTCGCAGAAATCTATTGTGTTTTGTAGATTTTAAAAACTGTACAGAATACTATTTTGTGTGGAGTTTAGCCACTTCCTTTGTAAAGACAGTCTAGCTCATGCATTTAGAAAGTCACAAATTTGTAAAATAGTGTCAAAATGAAACAAGGTAATGGCGTACTCATGAAAGAACAATTACCTTGGAAAGATAAGATATGACAATCAAAGAGCCATGGTTCATATCAATACTCAAGATCACAGTGACATTTGAATGATAGTGAGAATAGGATATTGGTTAAACAGCTCCATGACAGTCAAGGTATTTAAAAAAAACCTTTCCATAAAGACTTTATCAAGAATAATTAAAAAAGGACACTCAAAAAACCTTATTGGAAACAACATAGAAAATAGTGCTCAAATAAATGGCAGATGTGAGTTTAACAAGTGGAAATAGTTTGTGTTATGCTTACCTTATATCTCTCAAAGAACCTTCTCTAAATATTATCTATAGAAGAATGGAAGGGCTATCTTATACTTATTTACTTCAAACATATTATTTCCAACTTTAATTTAATAAAAATAAAAAAATTGCATATCTTCCAAATTTTAATGTTACTCATAATCTTGTATGATTCATAATTACAGACCTAGACTTCATAGTTTAAATGATATTAGGTGGTGCAGGAGCACCTAACTTACCCTCACGCCTAATGTGAAAATTTTGTGTTTTGAAGTGTCAAGGATGTAAATAAGGTCTTGAGAGACCATTTATGTTGTAATAAGCTCATTAGGATCATTATATGTTAGATCTAGTCTTAGTTGAGTCAAATTGTCAAAGCTACACAAAAATTATCAAAATTGAAAAAGTTGTCATTATGTGGACAATGTGTCTCAATCGGTCAAATTTGATGACTAATGTTATGTAAGGGTTTTTTATACCTATTTGGACCTATTTTGATGATTTTTGGGTCATAGGAAGGTTTATAACTAAAATTTGTCAATGTTGCAAAATGTTGTCACAAAGTTGTCAAGTTGTCATTTACACAAAAAGTTACATTATTGTACCCAATGTACATATGGTTTGAAATGTAGTTGGAGAAGTTGTAACCACTATGTGGATGCATGAATAGACCTTGGGAAGGTCGAATCAAGGTTGTTGTTGAATGTATTTGGGAGAAATTAATAAGAATCTTGAAGTTTTTTGCAGTTTCCTATGTTATTCCACGTGACAGTCTTCTCTAAGGGTTTGTTAATTGTCAAATCTTATTCATCTACTTTGAAAATATATTTTTTATGGTTTAAAAATGAGTCTTCTTCCATTTCCAAGTGGTTTCATTCGGTTTGGTGTAGTATAGAATAAGATATCTTATTTTTTCTAAAATCTGTCAAAACCCCAAACTAGGGTAATCTGAGAGCAAGAAAATTGTATTATGTTTTGTTCCCACATTGAAAGGATATCCCAATGAATGGACACTCTTGTAAATATGTATCTTCATGTCTTTTAATATTTGCAAGTCTTCAAGATACAAATTGCACATGTTGAAGGTGGTTGCAAGACTGAAATCAGTGTCTCAGTCTGCTATGATAGTGGGGTTTTGAAAAATCTGAATGGACAGAGTACAAGGAAAGGCTCCTTGAAGGGTTTTGAGTGTTAGTAGGGTGTATGGGGGTGACACAAGTCTGTGATAAACAATATTTTCCTTTTATCAAACCAAAGTGTTCAATGTTTATTGGTTGCCCTCTAAACATGGATTTGATTGTCACATTAAGACAACAGACTAGGTTTTCTTATTTTGCAAAATCAAGAGTTGATTGTTGGGGTTGGTGTTGAGGTTAGAAGTCAGAGTAATGGTAGGGTGGTCCTCCATATTCATTAAGTTATTTGGGAGGGCTAAAAACAAGGAGTAGGTCTATCCTATTGGTGTTTATTTGTCTTTGTAAACTGTGTTAGGACAATAGGGTGTCAAGATGATTTCTAGGGTGGTTGGGGGGGTTGAGACTTGTGTTTTGGTTATGGGAGAGAGATTCACTTATGTTTTCTTGAGTAACTTTGGGTTGGTGTGTGCCTAATTGGTGTTGGGGATTAAGTCCTCAAGCATGATTGACTGTCATAGAATGATAGTGTTGCAATAGTAGCATATCTTGTAACCTTATGGGTGGTAGGGAGCATAAAGGTTCATGGTTATTCTTGTTGCAAGGGCCATGGAAGGGTGTCAAGGGGTTCATTTTTTTGAGAGTATCTAATTCATGATGTGAGTTGATTATTAGTGAGGTTAGTAACCTTGTGAGGACTCTTGTCGCTTTATGAAGAGCAATCACCTTTTTGATTAGGTGAGTTGGGAGAAAGAAATATCCCCAGTTGGTTAAGTTTGTTGGATGCTCTACATCAAATTGGTATCAGAGCAAGGAAGTAGGTCCTTGAAGAAGATAGTTGGGATTTGAGAGAAGAGTGAGTATGGGGTTGAAGACAAGATTCCTCCCAAGAGTGTGGGTGCTGCTGGAGAGTTGTGGGAGTTGAAGGAGAATAATGCAAGGTTGCAAGAATCCTGCAATGTTGTGATGGCAAGGTTTTAAGCCTTAGAATCTAATCAAATAAGGAATGTTGATATAGGGGATGTGAGTGATAAAGAGGAAGAAGAAGAGGAGTTCCAAGAAGCACAAGGGGAAGAGCAGAGAGATCCTAAAGAGCAGTGGACACTCAAATTGTTAAAGGCAGTGAAAGGTGATCAATACAAGGAAAGAGTTGACCTACCTATGTATGGTGGGAATATTAATGAATAAGAGTTACTTGATTGGGTTGCAGCCATGGACACTTATTTTGAGAGTGAAGATGTACTTGATGATCAGAAGGTCAAGGTAGAAAAGACCAAGTTGAAGGGACATGCACTTGTATGGTGGGACTATGAGAAAGTAGAGAGAAGAAAGAAAGGCAAAGCCAAGATCATATCTTGGGACAAGATGATTGCAAAACTTAAAGGTAATTTTTTTCCTAGAGACTATGAAGTTTAGTTGTTTAAGAAATTGCAAGGTTTAAAATAGAGGGATTTAGATATGAAGGCATATACTGATGAGTTTTATAAGTTGAGTATAAGAGTAGTAAGGGATGAATATGGAGTTGAAAAGGTGGCTAGGTACCTTGGTGGACTTAGATTCAATATTCAGGATGTATTGGTTATTGCTAACCCAATAACTGTGGAATAATGTTTTCAATTGGTTGTTAGGGTGGAGGAGAAGATAAAGAGAAGACAAGACAAGTCTACTAAAGGAAAAGGCAACAATGCAAGAGGAAAAGAAAATTTCTCTACAAGAAAACAATATCATGAGGATCAAGAAGAATCAAGTAAAGGTAAGGAACAAGGTGCTGATACAAGAGGTGGCTTTAGAGGTTCAAAGGGCAGATTTGGAGGAGGAAGGAACTCCAATGTCTTTATTGGCTGATGCTACAACTACCAGGAGATTGGGCACCCAACATGTAAGTGTCCTAAAAAGAAAGGCTCCTCAACCAATGGGGGTGACAAAAGAAGCAAAAAGAGAGTCCACTATGTGCAAGAAGAGGAAGATGAGAGTGTTAACTCTCCACACGGATGCGTTGCTCTTGAAGTAGGAGGGGAATCTTTGATGGTAAGGAAAACTTCGTTGAAATCACCTAAAGAGAGGAATATGAGCCAAACGAGGAATTTGTCCAGAACTGCATGTAAATGCAAAGATAAAGTATGTAAGATGGTCATTGATTCAGGTTCACAAGATAATATGGTGTCTAATATGATAGTGACTAAGTTAAACTCGGATAACTCGGATATGATACCACATAGGGAACCTTATCATGTTTCTTGGGTGAATGATAGTCAAACTCTCCTACTGAATGAACAAGCTTATGTGGACTTTCAGATTGGTGAATATAAAGATAAATTTTGTGTGATATTTTACCTATGGATTGTTGTCATATGCTTCTAGGAAGACCTTGGCAATTTGACAGGAAGGAACTATATGGCGGTTGTGAAAATACCTATCTTATTAAAAAGGATGGAAGAACATTCAAACTGACTTGTTTGCAAAAAAATGAGAAGGTGAAGGGAAATGCAAAGATGGTGATGTTTGGAAAGAAGGAACCTCTCAAGAGTAAGGAGGTTGAAGCCATTCCAAGGCTTGAGAATAATGAGGCACCCAGATTGTTTGAAGGGGTAATGATTGGGTCAATCATGTGTCCACTTGTGAAAGAAAAAATTTGTGATGAGACATAGATTGTAGGCACTGAACGTCTGGTTCAAAAGGGAAGAACTGAGAGTGTGTTGGAAAGGTTGCAAGTGCAAGCACCTCATGGCAATTCTTTGTGTAAACCAAGAATGACAATAGTTTGTCATCCTTTATGGTCTGATATGCAATTGTTTTCTACTAATTATCCATTTGTTGCAAGTTATTCAAGTGTGCAACAACAACATCGAGTTGGATTTCCCTTATGGGACATGAGTTCTCTTATAGGGGGTGTATGGTGCAGGAGCACCTAACTTACACTCAAGCCTCTATGAGGCTAAATGTGAAAATTTTGTGTTTTCAAGTGTCAAGGATGTAAATAAGGTCTTGAGAGACCTTTTATGTTGTAATAAGTTCATTAGGACCATTAGATGTTAGATCTACTCTTAGTTGAGTCAAATTGTCAAAGTTACTCAAAATTTGTCAAAATTGAAAAAGTTGTCATTATGTGGACAGTGTGTCTCAATGGATCAAATTTGATGAATAATGTGATGTAAGGATTTTTTTTTACCTATTTGGACCTATTTTGATGAGTTTTGGGTCATAGGAAGGTTTAGAACTAAAAGTTGTCAATATTGCAAAATGTTGTCATAAAGTTGTCAAGTTGTCATTTACACAAAAAGTTGCATTATTGTACCCAACGTACATATGGTTTTAAATTTAGTTGGAGAAGTTGTAACCACCATGTGGATGCATAAATAGATCTTGGGAAGGTTGAATCAAGGTTGTTGTTGAATGTATTGGGGTGAAATTAATAAGCATCTTGAAGTTTTATGCACTTTCCTGTGTTATTCCACATGATAGTCTTCTCTAAGGGTTTTTTCATTGTCAAATTTTATTCATCTGCTTTGAAAGAATATTTTTTATGGTGTATGAATGATTCTTCTTCCATTTCCAAGTGGTTTCATTCGGTTTAATTGAGTATAGAAGAAGATATCTTGTTTTTTCTAAAATTTGTTAAAACCCCAAACTAGGGTAATCTCAGAGAAAGAGAAATGTATTGTGTTTTGTTTTGACATTGAAAGGATCTCCCAATGAATATAAAATATTGTAAATATGTATCTTCATTTCTCTTAAGCTTTCAAGGTCTTCAAGATGCAAATTGTACGTGTTGAAGGTAGATGCAAGACTGAAATCAGTGTCTCGGTCTACCATGACAATGGGGTTTTGAAGAACCTGAATGGGCAGAGTACAAGGATCCTTTAAGGGTTTTTAGTGTTAGTAGGTTTTATGGGGTTGACACAAGTCTGTGATAAACAATATTTTCCTTTGATCATACCAAAGTGTTCAATGTTTATTGAATGCCCTCTAAACATGGATGTGACTATCACATTAGGATAGGAGAATAGGTTTTCTTATTTTGCAAAGTCAATAGTTGATCGTTGGGGTTGGTGTTGAGGTTGGATGTCAGAGAAATGATAGGTTGGTCCTCCATCTTCATCAAGTTTATTGGGAGGGCTAAAAACAAGGAGTAGGTATGTCCTATTGGTGTTGTTTTGTCTTTGTGAACAGTGTTAGGACAACAAGGTTTCAAGATGCTTTCTAGGGTGGTTGGGGGGGTTGAGACTTGTGTTTTGGTTATGGTAGAGAGAGTCATTGATGTGTGATTGAGTAAATTTAGTTTTTTGTGTGCCTAATTCATGTTGGAAGTTGAGTCCTCGAGCATACTTGACCATCATAAAATGACAGTGTTGCAATAGTAGCATACATTGTGACCTTATGGGTGGTAGGGAGGGTAAAGGTTCATGGAAGGGTGTCAAAGGATTCATTTTTTTGAGAGTATCTAATTCATGATGTGAGTTGAGTATTAGTGAGGTTAGTCACCTTTTGAGGACTCCTATCACTTTATGAAGAGCACTCACCTTTTTGATTAGGTGAGTTAGGAGAAAGAAATCTCCCTAATTGGTTAAGTTTGTTGGATGCTCTGCATCATTAGGTTAATATGTTTCAAATTTTTGTGCTATCAAAAAAATTTTGGGTAAAGAAATCAATTTTTCATACAATTATACTAATTGAATTTGGCTATAGTCCTCTTCTCAGTGTTGCAATGTGAAGTCCAAATTGGGTTCTCGTCTAGTAGTGGTTGATTCATGTTGACGGGTGTTTTGACACACTCACCAACAATCAAGTAGTGTATGTGAACACTCACCACCTCTCATGAAAAACAACAAGTTCTGGGAAACTAACTACACCAAGGTCTCTATAGTTGGGTCTCAACGGTGATGGGAAGCTCAATGGTTCATGTGATTGTACCTGTCAAGGGGCCTGCTGGTTGAAACAACTTCGAATTACCTACTTTTTTTTGTATTTTATGATTTAGATTCTCTCAAAAATAAATAGCAAAAGATAGATCAGGGAAACAAGGAAATAACAATGAAATAAACACAATAACATCTGAATGATCCACAGGGTTAGAATTTCATAACCCAATATTATCAATATTACTAAATCAACATTCAAATGATGAACTCTAGAAAATATATAAAGTTAGACAACTTCACATACCAATAGAAATGAATATCATCAAACCAATAATCACCCTATCAATTTAATCCTCATATACCATTTACATGCGCAATATGATGCATAAAATAACAAAGTATCCAAAAGAACTAGATCTTGATTCAAATAATAGAAGTTACCAGATAACGAAGAACATAACCATATCGAACACACAAGTAGATCAGGAAATTCATAAGCTGCTTTTTGTATTAAACTTCAAAGAGTATAACAAAATCTTCTAAACTAATAAAAATCTGCATAAAAATCTCTAAATGAATCTCTAAATTGGACCTCAAATCGTCAATTCGCGGACCCTTACAATGAATCAAAATTTCTAATTTATAGAGTTTCAAATCCTAAATTCTTGGAATTAAATGCTATTTGAACTAAATGTTACAAAAACAAGGAGCTACAGTTGACATGCAAGTCTCTGCCTTAAACTCCAGTGAAACTACTAGTCAACTATTAATACAAAACATGCATTCCCGAAATTGACCATTACAACCATGCAGAATTTTGCCCAAAAACCGAAGTTGGTATTTTACAACAATTGAACTCTCAACCTTTGTGGTAATAAAAAACATCTTCAAAAAGAAGTCAAAATGGCATGTGCGGCAACTATATGTTCATCCTTTACTCCTTTTATAGCTCTTATAGTTACTGATAAAACATGTTGTTGGCATTTGGCATTATAACAGACAATGGGAGATTGTTGGCATTTCAATAAGGATATTGAGAAGGTTGTTGATGATTATGGATATAACTGATTAAGGATGGTTTACTGTCTTGATATTATTATTTTGTCATTGATGTCAAGAAATTAATTTTCTAATTCAGTATGATGTTGCCATATCTTGAGAAGTATGATTTGATGAGTATAAAGACGTCGGTAAAAGACATAGAAAGAATATGATGAATAAGGGAATGAATAAGGTATTCAATGGGCAACTATTACCGAGTCAAACAATGATGAGATTATGATGTTTAGATTGTTTTGACATCATACATATGTTGTAAATTGTAAGGTTAATACTATACTATGTTAATGAGCAAAGAACCTAGTCGGTAAACCCTAAGGAACCTAGTCGGTAAACCCTAAGGTTATCACTATCGATTAATGAAGGCGGAATAACTACCGAGTGAAGTTTAGTATTTATCGAGTTGTAACCGAGTTGTAACCAAGTTGTAATAGAATGCATTAAATGATTACATGCGTTATTTAATGAAGGAAGCTGATGAGCTGGAACTGATTAAATGATTGGTATGTCGTGAATGAAGTTTGTTAATGAATCTATGGCAAAGGAAAATCAGCATGAAGATCTACAATGCAAATTGAACCGCATTACCCTAGCACAAGTTTCAAGAAATGTATGCAAGTTCCTAGGCGAGGTAAAATGTTTTTCAGATTGAAGGATACATTGAACCTGGACAAGTTTGAAGATCTGATGGCTATGATTGATCATGGGAAATGTGATCAAGGAGATTAAGCGGTTAGCTAATTGTTTATAAATAGGGAACTATTGATAAACAATGTATCGAGCAAATGTATGCATATGGATGCTACATAATGATTACCGAGCACAGAAGCTTGAAGAACTATTTGAATAACAGAGTATAGAAGCCCAACAGATGGACAAGATTAGTTCTATGTCTAGTTTGTATTGAGCAAATAAGAATCTTATTAAGCATTTTAGATGTGAAGTTGTAGATAGATTTTTATTACTGTTATTTTATGAAAGTGACAGAAAATCTCTTAACCGAGTGGACTTAGCAGTCTTATTTGTAAAACCCTCTAGCAAGATGACATTTTGATTGAGTGTTTGAAATCCTTTAACAAGGTGAAGATCCTAACAGATCTGAGGGAAATCCCTTAACCAAGTCACATCTAGCAATGTGTTTGTAATCTTTAATGGGATTTGCTTTTAACCGAGCATACTCTAGAAGAGTATATTTCTTAGTGGGTTCGAAATCCCACAGTGGTTTTTCCCTAATTGGGTTTCCACGTTAAATCTGGTGTTATGAGGTTTATGATGTTTATATGCTTTTGAGTTTGCATGTTTAACAGTTTTGGTTATATTATTGAAGTATATGTTACCGAGGTTGAATCTGATATTTTTATGGAAGATTAAGTTTGTATGGTTCACTCCCCCCCTCTCATCTTGCTGGCTATTGGATCTGTACTTACATTAAGTATCAGAACTATCAATTGGTATCAGAGCTTTGGACTCTGAAAGAAAAGTTTAAAGGTACTTGAGGCAATGATCCAAAGATGTATAAGAGGGATGCACCAAAGCTGAACAAGTCAAGTTTCTCTACATGGTAGAAAAGGATGAAGCTACACCTATCAGGAGTTGGAGAATATGTTTTATATTATCTAGAGAATGATTTCATCACACCGAACACCTATCCATTGACTATGGAAGAAATAAAGGCAAAGCAAGAACATATCCAAGCAACGATTGAAATAACATCTGCATTGACCAACTCAGAGTTTAATGATCTAGAAGGCTGCAATGATGCAAAGGCAATGTGGGACAATCTCATATCTATATATGGCGGTGATGAACGTGTTCAAAGAGAAAAAGTAGATAGTCTAAGAGGACAAATTGAATCTATGAGGATGAATGAAGGTGAGAACATAACTCAATATAGTACAAGACTAAAGGAGATTGTCAATCAAATCAAAGGAGCAGGTGGAACTATTGAATAAAAGGATATAACAAGTAAGTTGTTAAGAACCCTTCTACTGACTTATGCAATCCGAGTCTCTGCAATCAATGAATTGAGGTCTGTACCTAATATGCTAGTTTCTTTAGATGCTACTATTGGTAAGCTACATGCATTTAAGTTAAGTAACTTTGATAACAGTGGATCTTCGGTAAATAAAGTTGAATCTGCGTTTAGTTCTTTTCATCTTGATGAATCTAATGATTACAATGAAAAAAAGTATATGTACTTTGAAGGAGATCACAGTGGAGCAAGTGAAAGATTTCGCAAGAACATGCAGGAAGTACACAAACTATATGAGGAAATCAGAAAGCAAGAAGAGTTTGAAGCACTATTAGCCAAAAGGTTACCGAGAGGCAAAGGTAAGTATAAAGGAAAACTACCTTTGAAATGTTTCAATTGTGATAAGATAGGACATATGGCTTCTAACTGTCCTGACAAAGAATCTATTGAAAAGAGAGATTACCGAGATCACAAACAGAAAGATAATCATTACAGAGGACACCGAGACTTCAGAAGGAGAGATAGAAAGACATGCTTAAGAGCCGATGAGGAATCCAATGATGATAAATTAGATGAAACTGATATAAAGGAAGTAGTTTATGTGGCTATCAAAGATGGATCAGATGAAGAAAGGTATGAAGAAAAAGCCCTAATATCTCACATAAATACTAATGATTCTTGGATCATAGATAGTGGATGCTCACATCATATGATGGGAGATAAACACAAGTTTGTTATGTTAGAAGATTATGATGAAGGCTATGTAAGATTTGGTAATGATGCACCATGTCCAGTGAAAGGTAAAGGATCTATAACACTTCTTGATAATACAAGATGCAATGATGTTTATTGGGTTGAAGGTTTGAAATATATTTTTTTGAGTATAGTACAGCTAAACAATACAGGTTATCGAATAGAATTTCATAAAGGAATTGTCAAAGTTCATGACAAGAATGGAAAACTAGCTGCTACCGGGACACAGACAAAAGGTAATACATTTCATCTTGACTCATCTTGAAATAAGTTTCTATATGCAAAGATTGATGATACCTGGTTATGGCATAAAAGGTTTTGTCATGTAAATTTTGATAATCTGATCAAAATAAGTAAGAAGCACCGAGTAAGAGGTCTACCAAGTCTGGAAAAGCTTGAGAATGCTATGTGCTAAGGATGCCAGATGGGTAAGATGACAAGATCAAGCTTTACAAGTAAGTCTTACACTTCTAAGGGAATTTTAGATCTTGTGCACACTGATCTTTGTGGTCCTATGAAAGTTCAAAGTTATTATGGTGATAAATAATTCATATTATTTGTAGATGACTATTCAAGGATGATGTTGGTAATGTTTTTAAAAGAAAAATCAGAAGCTTTTCAAATGTTTAAATGGTACAAGGCAAGAGTTGAAAATGAAACAGGAAGATAACTAAAGTGTCTTAGATCAGATAGAGGAGGAGAGTTCACATCTGATGAGTTCAACTTATTCTGCAATGATCATGGTATTAAAAGACAAGTCTCTACACGGAGAACTCCACAACAAAATGGAATAGCTAAGAGAAGAAAAAGATCTATTGTGGATTGTCCTAGAACACTGATGATTGAAAAGAAAGTGCCACAAACATTTTGGAGAGAAGCAATAAGCACAACAGTTTACACCCTAAACCGAGTACAACTGAAGAAAGGTACTTTGAAGACACCATATGAAATCTGGTATGACAAGAAACCTAATGTAAGTTATTTTAAAATCTTTGGAAGTAGATGCTATGTACACAAGGATGATAGAAATGGCAAGTTTGATTAGAAAAGTGAAGAAGGAACATTTCTAGGTTATTCTTCTAGAAGCAAAGCATTTAAATGTCTGATCAAATCATCTAACAAAATAGTAGAAAGTGCAAATGTGAAAATTGATGAATTTGCAGAAAGAAATGATGAAGGAAATTCCAAAGAACCAGAAGACTATGATGAATTTGTCTATGTTCAATCGAGAAGTCTTACCGAGAAAACTGTTGAAGAAAATGAAGAGAATATCTAGTTACTGAGTGATGAAGAAGATCATACAGAGCCTACCGAGCCTGTATTAGCCAAGTAAGTCAGAAGACATCATGTACCAAGTCAGATTATAGGAGATAAGGATGATCCAGTGATGACAAGGAACAAACTGAGACAGAACACATGTATGATATCTGAATTTGAACCGAGAATAGTGAAAGAGGCATTTAACAATGAAGATTGGATAAATGCTATGACAGAAGAGATTGATCAAATCAAGAAGAATGACACATGGACACTAATCCCAAGACCGAAAGACAAAAATGTAATTGGTACAAAGTGGATTTTCAGAAACAAGCTAAATGAAAAAGGTGAGGTCATTCGAAATAAAGCAAGACTAGTATGCAAAGGTTATGCTCAAGAAGAAGGAATTGATTATGGTGAAACTTTTGCACCTGTGGCTAGACTTGAAGGAGTAAGAACATTGTTGGCATATGCTGCTTTCAAAAACTTCAAGGTATATCAAATGGATGTCAAATCTGCATTTCTAAATGGTATATTAGAAGAAGAAGTTTTTATTGAACAACTTGAAGGATTTGTTGAAGACAAGAATAAAGATCAGGTATGTAAATTGAACAAAGCATTATATGGTTTGAAACAAGCACCTAGAGCATGGTATGAAAGATTGCACTCTTATTTGATTAAGATTGGTTTTATAAGGACAAGTGAGAACAACAATATGTACATGAAGAATGATGAAAATGGAATACTGATCTCAACCATATTTGTTGATGATATTATATTTTGTGGAAATGACTCTTTATGCAAGAACTTTGGAAATGAAATGAGCAAAGAATTTGAGATGTCATTAATCGATCAAATAAAGTATTTTATAGGTTTACAGATACTACAAATGAAAAATGAGATTTTAATTACTCAATCCAAGTACATAAAGGAAATCTTGAAGAAATTTGGAATGGAGGATTCAAAACCAGTAAGTGCTCCTATGACTACCAATTGTAAGTTATCAAAGAATGATGAATCTGCATCTGTTGATGAGACACTTTACTGATCCATGATTGGAAAGCTACAATATGTTGTTCACAGTAGACCAGACATAGCACATGCAGTAGGTATAGTTGCAAGATTCTCTGCAGATCCTAAGGAAACACATATGACAGCAATCAAAAGAATTTTTAGATACTTGAAAGGCACTGAGGATTATGGCTTAGTATATCAAAAAAGAAATGATTTTGATTTAAAATTTTATACTAATGCTGATTGGGCAAGCAACATTGATGACAGAAAAAGCACAAGTGGAGGAGCTTTCTCTTTAGGAGAAAGACTAGTGAGTTGGCTTAGCAAGAAACAAGAATGTGTTTCACAGTCAACAGCAGAAGCTAAATACGTTGCTATAGCATTGAATTGTACTAATATAGCATGGATCAAACAACTATTGGATGGTATAAATGAGAAAGTTACCGAGCCAGTAACTATATTCTGTGACAATACTAGTGCCATTAACATTTCAAAGAATCCTGTTATGCACTCTAAGACAAAGCACATCTCTATCAAATATCATTATCGTAGAGAAGAAGCTCAAGAGAAGAAAGTGGTGTTGGAGTATGTTAGCACAAAGGAGCAAATAGCATATATCTTCACCAAACCACTACCAAGGGACACTTTTGAGTATCTCAGAAGTAAGTTAGGGGTCCTACCCCTATCTTCTACTCATTGACCGAGTTCGGTGAAAGCATCAATTCGATGACTCTACAAAATATCTTTTAGGAGTTGATGTTGATTTACACACTTTAGGATGTTTTCTAAAGGTGTGTAGGATACAATACAGGAAACTAGAATTGAAGACAAAATGCTCTGACCGAGAGTAAGATTGACACATTATAGCAAGAATTCACTTCATACAAGAAGAAATTATGTTTTAGTTCTTTACTTTTTGGCATTGTTGTCAAAGGGGGAGAAGACTGAAGAAGATTGAGACTAAAGAAGACTGAAGAAAAAAAAGGGAGAAGACTGGAGAAAAGAGGAGAAGTCTGATGACAGGAAGAGAGCATTTCAGCATTTCAGAATCACAACAATCCGAATCTTTTTAAGGTCAACTCAATTGGTTTTGCCATCAATGCCAAAGGGGGAGATTGTTGGCATTTGGCATTATTACAGACAATGGGAGATTGTTGGCATTTCAATAAGGATATTAAGAAGGTTGTTGATGATTATGGATATAATTGATTAAGGATGATTTACTATCTTGATATTATTATTTTGTCATTGATGTCAATAAATTGATTTTCTAATTCAGTATGATGTTTCCATATCTTGAGAAGTATGATTTGATGAGTATAAAGATGTCGGTAAAAGACACAAAAAGAATATGATGAATAAGGGGATGAATAAGGTATTCAATGGGAAACTATTACCGAGTCAGATAATGATGAGATCATGATGTTTAGATTGTTTTGACATCATACATATGTTGTAAATTGTAAGGTTAATACTATACTATGTTACCGAGCAAAGAACCTAGTCGATAAACCCTAAGGAACCTAGTCGGTAAACCCTAAGGTTATCGCTATCAGTTAATGAAGGTGGAATGTCTACCAAGTGAAGTTTAATATTTACCGAGTTGTAACCGAGCTATAACAGAATGCATTAAATGATTACATGCGTTATTTAATGAAGGAAGCTGATGAGCTAGAACTGATTAAATGATTGGTATGTTGTGAATGAAGTTTGTTAATGAATCTATGGCAAAGGAAAATTAGCATGAAGATCTATAGCACAAATTGAACCACATTACCCTACCACAAGTTTCAAGAAATGTATGCAAGTTCCTAGGTGGGGTAAAACATTTTTCAGATTGAAGGATACATTGAACCTGGACAAGTTTGAAGATCTGATGGCTATGATTGATCATGGGAAATGTGATCAAGGAGATTAAGCGGTTAGCTAATTGTTTATAAATAGGGAACTGTTGATAAACTATGTATGCCGGCAAATGTATGCACAGGGATGCTACATAGTGATTACCGAACACAGAAGCTTGAAGACCTATTTGAATAATAGAGTATAGAAGCCTAGCAGACGGACAAGATTAGTTCTATGTCTAGATTGTATTGAGCAAATAAGAATCTTCTTTAGCATTTTAGATGTGAAGTTGTAGATAGATTTTTATTACTGTTATTTTGTGAAAGTGACAGAAAATCTCTTAACCAAGTGGACTTAACAGTCTTATTTGTAAAACCCTCTAGCAAGGTGACATTCTGATTGAGTGTTTGAAATCCTTTAACAAGGTCACTTCTAACAAGGTGAAGATCTTAACGGATTTGAGGGAAATGCCTTAACCGGGTCACATCTAGCAATGTGTTTGTAATCTTTAACAGGATTTGCTTTTAACCAAGTATACTCTAGAAGAGTATATTTCTTAGTGGGTCTGAAATCCCACAATGGTTTTTCCCTATTTGGTTTTCCATGTTAAATCTGGTGTTATGAGGTTTATGATGTTTATATGCTTTTGAGTTTGCATGTTTAGCAGTTTTGGTTATATTACTGAAGTATATGTTACCAAGGTTGAATCTGATGTTTTTATGGAAGATTAAGTTTGTATGATTCACCCCCCCTCTCATCTTGTTGGCTATTGGATCTATACTTACATTAAGTATCAGAACTATCACATGCAACTGTGAATTCAAGAGGATCAACAACATACGAAATCCGAAACTCTTATTCAAAATTTGCTTTGCCTACTCCCACCTATCAACCAACTTATCAATTACTCCCTCTGCATGTATACACTGAGAAGTCAAAAATGAGTACCTATCTATTAACCCTATATTAAACTCCATTGTAGATGCAAAGTGATGAGCCACATATTGGTCCCATTGATCTAGCACTACGCCTTCCTCCAGGTGACCATTTCTCAAAATATCATGACCATATGCCCCTAGCAACTTCTTTACAAAATTATCATATTTACCTATTGACTTAAAAATGGGAGCATGTGCCTCCAAAATCCTTGACCTACACTGCTTAAGAACTTCTATCATAAATTCTATTACAAAAATATAAGACTGCAAACTATCAAAATCATCTCCTGCGAGAAAATCTTCATTTTTACACACTTCTTCACCCAAAGCCAATATTTTATTTAAGTTTTTACACTGCTTAGTGAAGTCTCTAATTCTCACTTCCCAATTTGCTGAGCAGTCTCTTATTGTTTTCTTTTTTTTTTAGGACCCTTTCATAAATTCCCATTGTATGTTATAGAAAAAGTTTTACCTTTGAAATATTATCCTTTGCCCATGATTTTGTAGTAGTTGCTACCTTCTTTATTTCAATTAAATCTCTCACATTACCTTATAGAAGTGATGATGTGGATGGCAATGTGTCATCCCCCCTTGAATCTAAAGGCTTCCCCATCTCCACAAGAAATTGCTTTTATTGTTCTAATTGTGCATTTACCTGCAGCTGGGAGTTATGCTCCTTCTCCATTCTTCTCCTCACTATACTAGTAGCAAACTCCAAAGTGTCCAACTCTCCCCACTTTGTCTGCCTCCCAAGCCTAACCTATGACACTTGATATTTTGAAGGACCTTCTCCTTCAGCCTCCATAGGAGATGCGATATCGGCGATTACTTCATCGGAGCCAGTTCTAGATAAATGATGAATCATTTTGGCCCTCTTTGTTTTCTTTGGTTCCTTGGTAATAGCTTACTACAACGAAATTTTAGGTAGCACCACCTTTTTCTTCTTATTAAAAGTGAAGGTTAACCATTGTGGTGTTCCTTCATCTATATTTCCTCCTTGGGTGGTTATTTGTGTCGTCATTCTTCCAGCTTCTTATGACAGTTCCTCCTCCTATTGTTTCTCTTGTTCTACATCCTGTGTATTGGGAGGAGTTTGGGTTTCTCCATGGGTATTTTGTACTAGTATGGTGAGATGTTATTGTTGTAAGAGCATTTCCTGAGCCAAGTTTGCTTGTAGAGCGCTATCAATATTAAGCTATTGTTGATATTCTTCCAATTTCCCGCTCACTTTCTCGCTGAAGTCTTTGGTTGGCTCTTGACCTTGTTGCTCTATTTCTCCACCTATGATATCTTTCAAAAAGTTTTCTACAGCCCATGGAGTGAGAAAAAATCTCTCATCATGATCTTCATCCAGTCCTTGTCCCATTTCCCCCTCTTCACCTTGTTGTTGCTCCCGTGGGCCCTGATCATTTCTATCCATGGGGGTTACCTATGTGAGTTCTAAAACCTTTTGTATGGCAGCCCTCCTTCACTTCTCTGCACTACAAGGAGTCCTTATTTTCCTCTTCATGGACTCTACCTTCTTTGGTGTTGGCTCAGCCTCCTCTTGGTATAAGTTTGACTCCACATTATGAATAATTATTGTCTCAGTTGTAGGAGTCATTACAGGCATAGGAATTTGTGAAACAGTAGAAGGTGGGGTGACCATTGTTGTAACCAAAGGTGGAGGCATTGTCAACATAGTTGGTGCATCAAATACAATTGATGTGGTAGCAGGATTTGTTGTTGCAGAGGTAGTAGAAGTGGTGGTAGCAATGATGGTAGCCATAGTGGTAGCACTAGAAGGTTGAGCCTCTTAAGAAGGTTTTTCTTTCGTTGCTACAACACCTTCAATGGAGGGCCTAATAGGATGAATTTTCTGCTTGTGGTGTGGCCCCTAGGCTGGTAGTAATCCCTAAACTCACTTGTTTTGCCAAATATTCGGCCTCTTTCATTTTTTAGTTTAACTTTTGCCTCAGTTCTTCTATGGTCAAAGGATTTTTAGCTTCCTCCTCTGGGTCCGTAGAGGTGTTCTTCCTTGACTCTAACCATGTTCTCCTTTTATATTCCTTGTGTATCCTCGATTGAGGATTGTTAGTAGAGATGTTCTTTTCTTTACCTCTCAATGTAGCTGGTTTAATCCTTAGACTTAACCACTTCTTGGTTCTATTATCGGCTGAGAGATGGTATCAATGTCTTCCACTTCTTATTGTGACCACCTAATTGGAGGAAGCGACATCTTATCTATCCATGTTTCTCTATACATGGGATCTAGAAAAACATCATCATCAAGCAAATGTCTGGCTATGTTGGTATCAATACCGAAATCCCTTATTTGAGGAACAATAAGGTGATGGTAGTATTTATCTCTTGCCTCAAATCTATCCTAGAGATTGGCCCAAAAATCCTCTAGGGAAGGTTGATGTCCTTCATATAATTTGAGCATCAATCCCTTTAGTTTATTGTATGGGTCATAAAATTTCCTGGCAAAATTGAAAGGCTTCAACTGTAGTTCCTGCAATTCTTTTTCAACAACCTTTTCCATATGAATCTTTGGACATGAAAAGAATGATAAATTTAAGGGGAAATCCTCGCATGTAACCCCCGTCTTATGTCTTGAGGACGTAAAATTTTGCAAATGCTCCATTTGTCTTGTATACTCTAACAAAATTATTCTATTTGTACAATACCTGGGCAACAAACATGGTTCTCTAGTGAACCCACTCAATCTCAAATAAGTAGATCGGGAGTTTTGTACAAACCAACACCCACACTTCTTTACTAACTCCATTGCTTCCTTTCTCAACCTGAACCCAATCTCACCTATTAGCCTTATAATAATTGGAAAAAAATGAGTCATTGAATCTCTTGTAGTGTAGCCTAGATTCTTTCATCGGCAACTGGGTCTATTGTTCCCACACAACATTTTGTCCTTCTTCATCCCCCAATGTACCCTCAGTTTGTAGCCTTGGAAATTGACCAGATTTGGCTGCCACCCAAACAATATAAGATGTAAAGAAAAATTTATTCGTATTATGTACCTCCTTGAGCTGGTCTCTTATGTTATCCAACAAAATTTGAGCCTAATCGTAGTACTATCGTCCATCCAAAATTGTTAGCATGAATGAGAACATCCATGGTTGGAAGTGTCGGCATGCAGGTTTGTCGAAGGCCTCGTTGAGAATTATTATCAAGTCTCTTTGTGGTTCCTTAAAATCCTCCCTCAAAATCTCATTTGCCTTTAAGCATGTTTTCCTTTCTTCCTCAAGCCATTCTTCATTCATTCTCTTTTTACATTGGCTCATATTTTGGTTCCATTCTCTTTCTCCATGTTCTTCTCCCTCACCTGATACCTCCTTCCTGGTGGGAATCTGGAAGACTAGGGAAGACATATCAAGGGAAAAATCACTCACCACTTTTCCATTAGTGTCCACACATTGCCTAGTGTCAGGATTATAGAATTGTGCAATTTGCATTATAAACTCTAGGGCCTACACTGATTGTGGGAACACAGTTGCCTCTACCAGATAAATCTTTTAATCTACCTATATTCTAAACTTAGTCCAATTTTCTCCAATTGCTTTTCAATGTCTTGGAGCTCAATATTCCCAATCTTCATGTCTGTTACCCACTGAATTGCATGTTCCATCTTTGAGGTGTATGTTCGCCCCTAGTAGTGGTATTTCATTATGATTGGGAGCTTCTCGAGATCTTTTGCTTTTCAGGAAGATTATATTAACATAGACAAACCTACAAAGCCAACCAAACAAGCATCAAACACCACTCAAAGAAACATCACTACAAAAGTAGCTCACTTTGGGACTACAGGATCCCGAGGTCTCGAGGTGAGAAAATATAAAGAAAACTTGGGATTTTGTGAACCCGAGGTCCCGAGTTTTGACAACCAAGAGGACTAAAAAATTTGAAAGCTCGAGAACTCGAGATACCGAACCCACCAACAACAAAAAAGGGAACCACTTCAGGAACTTGGGAACCCGGGTTTCCAAAGTGGTGAAACTACTAACTATGGAAACAAACTCGAGACCTCGGGGTTCCAAAGTTCCAAGGTGGGATTCTAAGATGCAACGCAGAACTTCGGAGAACCGAAGTCCCAACAAACTACAAAGATGAAGCAGAAAAGAGGGTTCGGGGTCTTGGAGCTGCAGGGTTTTGAATCGAACAGACATGCAAAAGAGAAACTAATTCGGGAACTCATGAGCCTGGGTTTCTGAATTAATTTAAACAAGACCCAAAAACCACTAAAACCATTATTTTGGGAACTCGGGAACCCGAGTTTATGAATTGATGGAAAACAAACCAACGACCCCTATTTCTGTAATTCGGGAACCTGGGTTTCCAAAGTAGGGAAAAAGAAAATGACCAAGGAAAAGATTTATCATTTTGGGAACTCGAGAACACAGGTTTCCAAAATGATAAGACAACAAAAAAAACCCCTAACCCAGAATCTAGCAAACCCGAGTTTCCGAGGTTAGGGAAAAATAGAAAACCACAAGAAAAACAAGCAAACCAAGCAAAATCTAAGAAAATGAAACTAAAGCAAACAAAATCTAACTTAAGACACACAAAAATCTGTATGAAGGAGGTGATAAGAGCACCTACTCATAAAATAAGACTTGAATATATTGATAGAGGGTAGCATCATTTTTCCAATCAAACACACTTCTTGGTTCTCCAATCTACTTCCCATGAGGAAGAATAGAGAGATAAGGGTATGTGTTGACTGTAGGGACCTAAATAGTGATTCACTCAAATATTATTACCCACTACCCTCTATGGAACATTCTTTTTCCTTTTATCAATTTTTGAGAGGTTCTCACTCCTTCATGGGTATTATAGTTATAACCAAATTTTGGTGAAAGAAGAGGACTAATACAAGACACCTATTAGTAACTCAAGGATTAGAAGCAAATCCGACTTTAGGCTACCACAAATTATCTACAATATAGAAATGGATCATCAACCAACTTTAAGAGACATAATCCTTCATTGAAATTTCCATATATAATGGTTGTAAATTAAATCCAAAAGATAATTAAATGCTAATTCAGAGATATACTTTAAGATATGCATGAAGCAGAAAATAAGACTTGCATTTTGATGATGATCTATAGTTGTGTATTATGATGAAAGAATGTTTCTTTTGTTGATGATGATGTCTAAATGGTGTATTCTATTAAGTCACTTTTGCATATGATGATTTCCCTTATTATTCCCTCTGGGGTATAAAGTTACTACATAAAATATCTTTGGGGTACAAATCTCTGGCCTGTACTTTCCAACATTGGGGCAAAATTTCAAAGAGCCATGGACACGAATATTTAGGGATTAATGAACAAGATTGTTCTTGTTTACGTTGATAATATAACTATTTTTTTTAAAGATTCTAAAGAACATTTATTATCACCTCAAATAGGTCTTTCATAGGTGTAGAGAATATGGCATATCACTTAATATAGAATATCACTTAATCTAAAGAACTAAATCTTTGTTTTCTATCAAATTAACCTCCTTGGCAAAATTGTCTCAAAACATGGAATTAGTATTGATCTAGAAAGGGTAAGTTCTATACTAACTTTTCCTTTACCCATTCATAAGAAGCGTTTGAAAAGTTTCCTTGTTTATTAGTTTTGTAAGAAGATATATACCTAATATAGAAAACTTCTTGAAGACACTAAATACTATGTTGAAAAATAATATGTGCTTCAGCTATACAAGAGAAGGAAAGAGGATATTTAAATCCAGTCATGAAGTTATAGCAAAAGAAACTACACTTATTAATCCTAATTTTTGTAAGTACTTCATACTATATTCTTTTGGGAGCCGAGATATCATCTCAGCAATGTTAGTACAATATCATTCTTCAGCCAAGGACTAGAAGTTAATGAAGAGAGTTATAATTTTGTTGAAAATCATGTAGTTTTTGTGATTAAAAATCTCAAAAAAATTGAACATGTTGTTTCAAACAATAATATTTATTTCATGGTTTCTCACATAGGTGCCAAAGAATTCTTTTAGTAAGGATTTGAGTCATAAAAGGGTAATTTTAATAACAAATGGAATGGAATACGACATGGAAATCAAAGTGACAAAGCTAGTAAGAGTTAAGGGTGTTTGTGAATAGCTAGATGTTTTGTTAGGAAGTGACCAAGAAAAATAAAACAAAGCCTTTCCTTGTACTTAATAATGAACCTCAAATTGATACATCTACAGATAATACAAGTTGGATACATGATATGGTTAATTATCTTCAAATACTTGAATGTCCAAAGGGGCTAAAAAATATAAAAGAAGCTATTTGATATTGTAAGTGATTCCTTATTTCCTTATAAGTGGAATTCTATTTAAAATTCATTTTAATCCTGACTCTATCAGAATCAAGAGTACATTGATTAACAGTAGTTCAGCCTTAATGTTTTTAATAAATAAATACATGTTTTTTTTCTATTCTCAATAATTCTAAAGTATTCATTAAGATCCATTCGTGACCATTACTTTACCTTGATACCATTGTACCCTATTATCCTCCCTACATTATTTTATGCCATACCATCGAAAATCATTATAATATTCTTCTTGACAAATCATGTATTTATGCAATGTTTGTACCATAGTCCTCTCTTCTATTCGACAATTGATAGCATTCCTCTATGGAAGGAAATATTTAATAATAAAATTATATACTAGCCTATTTTAGTATTACTATATTGTTATCATTGTTATTTCTATTACATCTACTATATATGCTACCTTTTGTATTAGTCATACTAGATACACCACTAGTATCTCTTCAATAATTCTTCACCATAGATAGATCATTCAAATTCTTCTAACATATATATTGGTGATGAAATGACCTCCTTAGAGTTTACGCTTCTTATTCTGGTGAATGTAAGGCTTACTCTACTCATTTTGACATCCCTCTATAGATAATGGATGCACATTGTTATGATAAAATAACTTCATTATCTTCTATCAATTATATGACTAGTCCCATATATCATAATATATTTCATTTCAACAAGGCCAATTATGTGGACCCTCCTCTTTCTAAATTAGAAAATAATTACAAGCCTAGATTCAAAATACTTTTTAAACATGGATAAAATGGAAATGGCCTTGGGAGCATAGGGTAAGGATTTAGAGTTCTTCTAGAACATACTTGTATATTTCTAGAATTTTAGTTTACGCTACTAGTTGACCTTCTTTTTTATCTAACATACTCTTTTTCTATTGGTTCATACCTCTATGAGTTCTCATTTACCTGGATCACACCTTTCTCCATAGCAAGAAGTGTTAAATTCCTATTTCATATACTCCTCTTTCATCTAAATTCTTGGATGATAATTCCTTCATGTAGATAGTTTATCCTCCTAAATATATCTTACCTATTCTCCAAAAACCCCACTTAATGACACAAATCACTGGTTCACATCGTCTACAAATTCCTTACAGTTTAGTAGTAATAGGTGTCTGAATGTGAAGTTTTTTTCTAAAAATGAATATTGCAGTGTCAAAGTTGGCAAAAAATTGTAACCAACTATTGTGGGTTCAGCCATGGAGGACTTAGGCAGTGCAAATTAGATTCTTAGAATGAAGATACATAGATACAAAAATAACAAGAAATTATGGTTGTCACAAAAAACTTATGTGGAGAAAGTTTTGCGACACTTCAATATATGCAGAATGCACCACCAGTTAGTACTCGAGTTCCCATTTTTTATTAAATTGTCTTCAGGACATTTCCCTAGCACAAAAGTAGAGAAGACACATATGTCTCATGTACCATACTCATCAATAGTTGGAAGCCTTATGTTTTCCATGGTGTGCACCAAACCAAACATTTTACAAGTAGTGAGAGTTGTCAGTAGGTGCATGGTGAATCCTGGTACTAATCATTGGACAACTATGAAGTAGATTCTTAGATATTTGAGAGGCACTTCAAATGCTTCTATCTATTACAATGGGAGTAGTCTTCAAGTTAATGGGTATGTGTATGCATATTTTGGTGGAGACAAAGATAAGCTAAAGTCTACAATAGGTTAAATATTTTTTCCTTTGCTGGAGGTGTTATTAGTTGGGTGTCAAAATTGCAGACAGTGGTGGCATTATCTACTACTAAAGCGGAATATATGGCAACAACACAAGCTAGCAAGGAGGAAATTTGTCTTCATAGAATTTTGGATGAATTGCAAGTGAACCAAGATAACATGGTGTTGCATTGTGAGAATCAAACATTCTTTACACTTAGCACGTAACTCCACATACCATTCCTGAACAAAGCATATTAGTATTCAATATCACTTTGTTCATGAAGTGGTGGAAGGAGGACAAATATCTTTGGCCAAGATTCACACTGATGTAAACCCTGTAGATATTATGACGAAACCTATTAGTAGAGAGAAGTTCATTTGGTGCAAAACTTCTCTTAGTCTGTAGATTATGAGATGATAGATATCATTGGCAATGGTCTTTCAGTAGAGGAATTATTCATGAGTTTGAAATTTGACTTGAAGTGGGAGAATGTTGGAATGTGAAGTCCAAATTGGATTCTCATCTAGAAATGGTTGAGTCATCTTGGATTCTCATCTAGATGTGGTTGAGTCATTATGGATCAAGACTCTACAAATTGGTTGTTTTATGCTCCTCGAAGTAATGTTTTGATGTGTAGTTTTGAGATTGTTGTAACTTTATAATTCTCAAGAATCAATATGAAAGATATTTTTCTCAAGGCTTTTTACTGGTATATTTTTACTAGGTTTTTCCATGTAAATCTGACTGCTATGCGATTTTGTTCTTCTCTACAATTTTTTACACTTGTATTTTTTCTTACACTAGAAGTTTACTTGTTATTCTTGTAGTGGTGTTGGTTCATTTATTAAGATGCATGAAAAACATAGCAATTGAGTATATAAACATTAATTTAAGGTTCTTTAATATTTTATGAGGTTCTAGGAATAATAGATTAAGAAAACTCTGTATGTGAGGAAGCATGAGATGATGATGGACCCCATAATATAGCTTAAGCAACAATGAAAATTATAAACATGAACTTAAGTAATGTCAAGTGAATATTAAAAGAGTTATTTACATGATTTGAGAAAAGGTAGTAATAGAATTTTAGAATTTGAACATATTTTATCAGCTACTATTTTTTTTAAATTAAAATCATTTCAATAAAATATTACTAGCTTTAACCAAAAAAAAAAACTAAGCACCATTTTGAGAATTTTAAATTAAAGTTAAAATAAAGTTATCTTTAAACTCTAATATACATTAAGAAAATATGAACAAATGTGTGACTTTTTTCTAAGAAATGTTTTGTAAGTAAATAATTATTTATGTTTTTTTAATGTAACTTTTTCAAAACATTGACAACCATATTTTCAACCTTCCCAACTTTTTAGATTTCAAAAATGATAGTTGTAGATGCTTTTCAAGACATCTATCTTTTAAGAATTTGAAGTTTGGACATATAAAAAATAATAATATTTACCCAATAAAATTATAACGAATCATATATTGTATTTTGAAATTTTACCAGTTTCTTAAATAAATTATTTTAATTAATCAAATTTTCATTAAAAAGATTGTCACCATTAGAAGTGAGGTGACGAAAGTCTATGAAGACTCCCAACTTATAATTTACATAGAAAAGGTAGGGTTGGCATTCCCAAATCGAATTTTACTACAATCTTGAAATAAATTTTATAAGATAGAAATAAATATCCATTACTTACATATACTTATTTTGAAAAATAAAGCATATAAAAGTATATATTTCATTTTTTTATAACATATTTACATATATTAAAAAAATATTTGTGATAGAATTATAACATTAATATTTCTAAAATATATGATGTGCTACTATAATAATGTTCAATTAATTAACTTTAAAGATACTTCCATATCAATTAGTATTAATGTTTGTAGACGTAATCACAACAATTAACTCCACTATATTATTTTACATGCATAAAGTCAACATTGGTTTGTCTGAGCTTTAAGACACATACAACATATGGTTTTGTTGTATTAAGTCAAATTTCATCCTCGTCAACACATGTATTTGTGAATAACACAAGAAATTGAATCAAAATCATTAATAATTCACTCTATGATCGAATACATTCTAGGTGTCATCCAACATTTTATTTGAGTTAAATAAAAAATTACAATCAAAGCCTATTCCTGAAAAATGCTAAAATCATTTTTTTGTGCTTCTATTTCACATACAAATAAGTAATATCTTCAATTTTTAAGTTAAAATATTGTAATATTTCAAACATAAAAGTGTACTTTGTATTTTATTGATATACTATTTATAAAATTATAATATTTAATTAATGAATTAACTTAATATTTATTTATTCTTGTGAAAGAATTCAAATACTTTTAATACTTGTTTCATAAATTTGAAAAGAAAGACATCAAATTTGTCTAGTTATAATGAAATTACAAGGCAATCTCATTATCATGAGAAGTATTTGAGGATAATGATTTTACAATTTTTCACTATTATCTATTTGTCAATCTACTCAATAAACTAATTGCCATCTCATCTAATACATGAATGAATCTTCTCCTCCAATTCCTTTTTGTAGCCAAGATTCCAAACACTCCCCAAAATCCAATAGAAACACTTACCATCCACTCTACATACCAATGCCATGGAATTCCTTCTCCTTCATCATCTTCTTTCTTAAGAAGAGGAGTTGGTATGCTAGGATTTGACCTCTCTCCACATCTACATGATTGGTTGTTAACTGGGAATCCACAAAGATCATGGTTCCCACTAAAATAAGTAGAATTGAATGTATTAAATTGTCTTCCTTCTGGTATTTTTCCACAAAGCCTGTTGTTAGATACAATGAAAAAACTCAGAAAGGAAACTTGTAGCATTTCATTTGGAATCCTTCCATGCAGTTTATTGTTTGAGAGATCAAGTGATTCTAACTCTGTAAGTAATCCAAAGCTTCTTGGAATCTCTCCTGTAAGACCATTATCTGATAAGTTCAATGTGTGGAGACTTTTAAGATTCCCAATTACTGAAGGAATATCACCTGTTAGATTATTTACAGATAGATCAATGCAAGTTATAAGTAGCATCACTGAACTGACATACACCATTTCTAATCCTTTGTTGAACACTTGGATCTCTTCTTTGTAATAATAGGAGGTACCATCATTGTCATGTGAGCTTCCCAGTGTAGAATTCCTCATACTTTTCAATGCTGCTAATTGTGGTGGGATATAACCAATCAAACCATTCTGTGAAATGTCTAAAACATGGAGGCTTGACAAATTGCTCAATTGATGTGGAATGTGCCCTTCAAATTTATTTGACCTCAAAACAAGTATCATCAATTCAGAGAACTGGCCTAACCAAGATGGTATGTTCCCAGAAAAGAGATTGTTAGCCAAATCTAAAATTTGCAAGCTAGAACAATTTTTAAGGCTTGATGGCAAGTTTCCCTTCAACATATTGCCATCAAGATGAAGTGAACTGAGTTCACTTAACATTCCCATATGATATGGTATCTCTCCCATTAAACCAGTATTTGCTAGGTTTAATCTTGTTAAACTAGAGCAATTAGTTATGCTCGATGGTATTTTACCAAACAATTTGTTGTTTGAGAGATCTAAAACCTCCAAAGATTGCAGAAGACCAACTGAAGAAGGTATATCACCACTTAGATCATTTGCTGAAAATGACAAAAACTGAATTGCTGGTAGAAGATTGCCAATATCCATTGAAATAAATCCTGTGAATCTATTCTGAGACAAGTCCAATAGTTGCATGTTTGATGTTGGTACTGAAGAAAAAGGAAGAGCACCTTGTAACATATTACTATGTAAGTCGATAGTCCAAAGATCTCTTCTAATCAAATTGGAGGGAACATGACCTTGCAAGTTATTGTATGACAAGTTAAGACTTTGCAAATAAGGAAGCATCCCTAACCAATCTGGAATATTTCCAAATAGACTATTATTGGAGAGATCCAACTCAAACAATCTATACTGTGTGGAAAGGAATGGTGGAACAATACCCCCAATATTACATGAAGCTAAGTATAGCTCATCAAAGTAAATTGTGGGCACCCAATCTGGTTTGATGATGACAGTCAACTCATTGTAGGATAGATCAAGTGAATTAAGCCTAGTCAAATTTTCAAAAACATTGAGAAAAAGATTTCCTTGAAGATTGTTTAAAGATAGATAAATACTTGAAATACTAGTAAGACTTCCAAATGAAATAGGAATGCTACCATTTAGTTGATTGTCGCTAAGCCCAAGAAAATATAGAGATGATAGTTCCCCTAGCTGGAAGGGTATATTACCACTCAATAAATTGGAGTCGAGATATAAATACTTCAAAGAGGAAAGTTTTCCCAATTCAGAAGGTATATTTCCACTCAATAAATTGTAGTCGAGATATAAAGACTCCAAAGAGGAAAGTTTTCCCAATTCGGAAGGTATATTTCCACTCAAGAAATTTAAGGAGAGGTCTAATTCCACCAAAGAGGAAAGATTGCCCAACTCAGAAGGTATATTTCCAGTTAAACAATTGGAAGAAAGATATAAATAAGTCAAAGATTGAATTTTACCAAGTGATGGTGGAATCTCTCCATTCAACGAATTGTCATAAAGAACCAAGGTTTGCAAGATAGAAAGATTACCAATAGAAGAAGGAATTGGGCCTTCCCTATTCTTCATATCTCTCAAACTAAGATAAATGAGAGAAGAAATATTTGCAATACAAGGTGGCATACTTCCTTTCATATTAGACCCTGAAAGAAAAAGGACATTGAGTTGAGACCATTCCCCACATAATATTTGACTTAGGTTTCCACTAATTAAGTTTTCTCCCCCTAATATAAACTCTTTTAGAGTAGGCAGACGAGAGAGACTCAAGGGAAACGAACCACTTAATAATGGACACTCATGCAACCAAAGAGAAACCAAAGTAGTCAAATTTCCTAACCACAAAGGTACCGGCCCTTCAAAGTTATTGTGACCCAAGTGGAGGTGGGTGAGGAATGAGAGGTTTTGGATAGCATTGGGAATGTGTCCTGAAAGCATGCATTCTAAAAGGTGCAGTTGTTGGAGATTGTAGAGATGAGAAAGGGATGCTTCCAATTGCTTTCCTGTCATATTCAGCACCACTCCACTAAGAGACAAGTATTTTAATTTTTGCAGTTTTTCTGTCCACACTAAACTAGGGCTGTGCACTTCTGTTCCAACAAATTCTGTTCCAACAAATTCTGTTCCAAAATTATGCACCTCTAAAACAGATAGGTCCAAAAATTCCAGCTGAGAGAGATTCCCCAATTGGTAGGGAATTGTACCATTGAACCCGGCCCTGGACAAGTTGAGATAAGCTAAATTGTGCAAGGAGGCAAATTGCTTTGGTATTTCACCTTCAAAATAGTTCCAACTCAAATCTAGATGTCTCAATTCTTGCAAGGCAAATAGACCTACATGGTAAACGAAAACAAAAACTACTCAAATTACTGTAAAGGGAAAGCTTACATCAGAAAACATGAAAGATTGCTTCGTAAAAGTACC
This sequence comes from Cryptomeria japonica, assembly GCF_030272615.1. Lineage (NCBI taxonomy): Eukaryota > Viridiplantae > Streptophyta > Pinopsida > Cupressales > Cupressaceae > Cryptomeria > Cryptomeria japonica. Next base: position 675,076,837 of record NC_081411.1, read on the forward strand.
TTTGGGTAGAACACCACTCAAGGAATTGAAGCTTAGATCTAAATGCTGCAGCCGCTTTAATTGGAACAAATCTGTACGAAGCGTGCTATTTCTCTCATCAGACCAAAGATCACTGGAATAATGAAGTTTGACAACATTTGAGGTGTGGGAGCTACATTCCACTCCCCTCCATTCGCAGCAATTAAAGCCCTGCCATGAATGCAATAAAAATGCAGGATCCAATTTATTCATGAAAGAAAGAAGAGCATCTCTTTCATGATGCAGGCATGTGATATTGCAGCTTATCATATGAAAACAGCTTGCGAATGCAATTAAGCAGCATATGACAGAGGAGGACCGATCCATGGCAAGAATTCAGATTATTTCACCTGCAACAACAACAACAATTTTGATTAGAGATTAAAATAATAACAAGAATTGGCTGATATTAATTGAAAAATAACACAGAGAAATGCAGATAGCTACCAGGAGTTTAGTGCATAGATTGAGTAATGGAAAGTGTGAGAAGTGTGAGTAAGGAGGAAGGGAAAGTGAGGTTAAATAAGGAAAGAGCTGCTTACTTCGTGTCCAGCACGGGAGGAAATGAGTGAAGCAGAACAAGTCAAATGACGGGGAAGACGGGAAAGAAGGCCCACTCAAGTCAAATGAGAGATTGAAAAATTAATAGATAAGTTTTACTTTACATTTGTAAGAATTCTTGTTTACAAGGCATACTATATATGATAGAATTAAAAAGTAAGTTACTTTTTTCAACTTATTATTTCAGGAAGTGTATATATTTATTTTATTTTATTTTCTAATAAAAAATTAGTTTATGTTTTGATATTTAATTTTGTACTGAATTTTAAACATTACAATAATTTAGTTATTAATATACAATTTTACTTTAATTTTCATTAGGGAAAAGTAGTTTTTTCTTATATCTTTCTCATTTATTTTATGTAATTTGTATTGATAATTTTTAATGCATGTTTTAAGCATATTTTTCTAGTTCTTTTAATACATTTATTATGTAATATTGTGTTATGTTATATCATTATGTTCAAAATATCCATGGTTTATTTTCTAAAATAATGTTTGTCTTGGATTACATTGCATCTATGATAATGTCCCTTAGGCCAGATCATTGGCTTGGAAGTTCATCTTTTGTTTTAGTAATTTGAAATTCATATATGTTAAGGCGAAGAATCTAGGACATGATCATTATTCACTAAGGTGTGTGTGAAAAAAATTGATTATTTATTTTGTCAATTAAATTTAAAACCATCACTAAGGTCATTTTAAAACATAAGGTTACTAAATATAGAGAGTATATAATCCTTCAAACATATTCAAATATCAAAACTTGAGACTTGTTTGTGTTTCCATTAATGGCATAGTGCAATGGTTGAGAATTAAGTTGTTTGGTTGGCCACCTAAAGTTTAAATCTATAGAGTTAAAATGATCACAAGTGTTATGCCCTTGCTTGTCCTGTGTACTCGTGGGTTTGCAAATTTGTCTAGAAGTGCAAATTATGCATGCCTCATAACCAAGAACCTATTTGTGTCACATTAGTTGTGTGATCATTAGAACCTCTCATTACTTCTATAAAATTTAAAACACTTGTTGTTCTCAACTATTGACTTCTCTATATCGCTAGCCAACACCTCTACTATTTTTATGTAAATTTATCATTATTGACTTAGTTATGATGACTAATTACATCTGCTATTGTATATTCTTACCTTGGGCACATGATTCTCTCACTTGAAGACTTATAGTGTATCCTTCTATGATGTTACTTTTAGCATTTTTCCTTTTTATATATATCACCAAAGTTGATCATGCTTAGTGACATCATAGTAATATGAGAGAAACTACAATGTCAAAAGTTGTATATCTTATAATTATCGCATTATGCTTTGAGCTTGCTTTGGTCTCCACCTCCCATAGCATATTCTAAGACCATTTTAATATAGGCTTAGCCTTTTAAGTACTTGTAGTGCTATCAATTTGTTATGTTTTTGTGTGTTCAATAATCTAATAAAAAACCATCCTTATTATATGACTAAAATTTAATAAAATTTCAAAATAAATGTAAACACAACCAAATAATTTTAATTTTTTTCCATGAAAAATAATTTATGTTTAGAAAAATTACAACAACAAAAAAAATTTGTAAATCTATGAGTTTCACTTAATCAAGTAAACGTAAAAAGTTAACATTGTTTACTATAATGCAATCAATAATTCAACTAATTCTAAATCTTGAAGTCGATTGAAGTTGGTAGGTGATAAGATGATTATTTTCAAACTGTCGTGCCGAGAAAGGTGGAAAAGTATTTAAATCTATCATTTTTAAACTGCCGCGTGGAAACAAAATATCATGCAGTTTTCCAGACAGAAGACATCAAACTGTCGTGTGGCTCGTGAATTGGATCTTTCAAGAACAAAGGAAAGTTTTTTAGTGGACAAAACATTAAGTGCCTTAATTTAATAATGTTGGTATGAGTTTGTTTTACACGAAAATTAATTATTTACTTATAAATTACGTTTATCTAATGTATATTCAAACTAAGGGTAACATTATAGTTTTAGGAAGTATCATTTTAGTCTATTGTGTTAGCATTGAAGTTCTAGATTTTCTTGATTATAAATCAAGTTGTATTGCTTTAGGCTTTCACCTAATACATTAATAATAAAAATTAGATGAACAACAAACTTGACGTTGTACCTCTACATTTACAAAGTGCAATGGTATAACATAATGACACCCATAACATGTTTAATGCAACAACCATAGTGAAAGAGTAACTAGGCATAGCCTCAACATTGTGACTAAAACAAGCAATGGGACACATCTCAAGTACCTCAAAAGGCAAGAAGAAATGGAAAATTCTCTCTTGATTTAGACTTTTGAGATGATACTACAAAAAACTCATATTACTAGAAACAAAGTGCATGTGTTAGAATTTGGAGTTTGAGCTCACATTTACATAGGCTTGGGGTTCAAAAATAAATTGACTCACCCTAGTAGTTTGGTATCTAAGTCACATTTTCTCAAATTTTAGAGTTTTGACTACAAGATGCAATCAAAAAGGGTAAAATTCTAATCCCTTCTTAAGGAAACATCTCAAACTTCAAAATTTGAATTTTAAATTGGCATTTGAGCATAATAGGGGAAACAAATATAAGACTGCCAAATTGACACCTCAAAATTTAGATTCCATTGGACCTCTTGCCACATAAACAATTTTGTGTACTACACTAAATGTTGAGTATTAAGGACCTAAGACCTAGGACTTGGACTTTATAGTGTGATCAATATTATAGACTTCATGATCATGGGGGCTTCACTTTGTGAGCTTGTGTTATATCGTGTGCGTTCATGGCATACTAAAGAATCCCCTATTTTCAAAAAATATTGCGCCGAACTCATTTTTTGTCACCCCCTCCCAATACATATCCTAAATTAAAAACTCCCCTATTTTTGCCAAATATTGTACAATTTTTTCATAACCTGGGTTAAAAACCCCCATGTTTTCATCAAAAAGGCAATATATTGTTTCAATTTTTTCGGATATTAAACCTCCCAATATGAATGCATGTGATATAATATTGCCTAGCCAATGAAACCCTTGTGTTCATGATTTGGAGTCCAACTAACAATAGGTCTACACTTGGAGCTAAGTTTGGTTAACTATGTAGGAAATGGCTATCCAACCCATAGGATACACCAATGCGTAAGTTACCCTCATACACCATAACTTATGCATTGGTGCATCCTAGGGGCTAGATAGACATTTCCAACTGTGTATGTAACTCAAAATTTAGGTTCTAATCCATAACTTGCATTTTAGACAATTTTAGAAAAAATTTACAAGGTGGGGATCAAGTTCTCAACTATTGTTAAATCTAGGGCATAACTTTGTATTTTGTTTGTTGTTACAAAATTGTGTAGACCAATTGTTCAAGTGCTCATAACCCTATATTGGCCAAAAAACAAAGTTCCTTAATACCTCAAAATGTGGTCCAAAGCACTTTCAATTACAATTCTCTTTCTTAAGAATATTTCATAGAAGAAAAACGAAAAAATATCATAAGGGAACAATTGAAGAAGATAATAGAACACTACCGAACATCAAACCAATATACCAAAGGGGCATAAAGCCCAAAAACAACAGTGGGGTTAGTGAATGGAGATGGGGAATAAATTAATGGTTGGCCTTAAGATTTAAACAAAATGTGTTCAAGTTTTCTAAAACATAACACATATTTTTAGTGCATATACACTTTTAATACTTTATATTTTATTTTTTATGATACCACCCATTTAAACTAGGATTTCGAAGCCTAAGGGTTGAATATCTTGTGCCTCCTTAATTCATTTTTTAAATATAAAAATAAAAATAAAAATTGAATCTACAATTCAACCTCATCAGATTTATATATTTTGCAATAAAATTTTACAAAATCACCACTAAAATGAAGAGCTACTTATTAGATTCACAGTAGCCATACAATTTTTCAATATTCTAAATAAGTTAAGTTATTTAATTTTACTTTCCTTCAATGCAGTGTCTTTATATTCCACAATTACATATGTATTAATTATTTTTATAGCTTTTGATATATTTATCTAAATTTGAAAAAATACATAGGAGCGTTTTATCCCTCATTCCATACACATTCACAAAGATTATTCGTTTTAATTTATTTTGTGTATTTTATGTGGTGTGCATGCTCAGTGATGTAACTTTTAGGTTGCATTTGCTTCAAATATGAAAATGAATAATAGAAATGAAATGATATACAACTTTTAGTATGGACTCTTAGTTATAGTTTGACTAAATAGTTTTGAAAATACCTAAGATTTTACATGAATAAGCACTCGAATCAATCTTCATTGATGAAAATCTTGTTACTAAGATAAAACAACTTTTGAATGGACCCTGAAACCCTTTACAAGATTAAAATGATACCAAAAAGCAAAAACAAACATTACAGGTATCAACCAACAACAACATGAGAAAAACTAAAAGAAATAAACACCAGCCGAAATAAGGAAATAGACCCTAACCAACCTACTATAATTCCTTGAGAAATTTAAAAACTTATAGATCATATTGAATAAGGCAGCCATGAAGATCAATCAACTCTTGCATCACTTGAGAATGATCACATGTACAACTTTGGCTTGGCTTCAAGTCATAGCAAAAGGTCATTGTGACTTAACTAACACCTTTTTACCTTGATCCAATCAAAAATATTGCCAATAGAATGAGAATCGATCCTAATAGTTTCATCTTGATCCCCCGTAAACTTACCCTTATTTAAATTATTACCTATCCCCAGGGCCTAGGCTTTCTCATTAAAAATACAAAGACCCATAACACTAGATTCAAGGCAGTCAACTAGATGACGCTCACCACATTGATAATATTTTTGTGAACCTTGTTCATAGTTTCTTCTAGCAACATAATCTTCTTCTCATGATCCATTTTTATATCCTTGACATCCCTATCCACCTCCTCAACTAAGGCCAACATTTTCAGTTTGTCATCATTACCAAAAATACTATTACCACCACTTTTCCTAGAATCGATCTTGATAGAGAGGGATGTTGAACAACTATAATACTAAGCAGGGGGTGGGGTGGAGGGGGGGAATCAGTATTCCCCTTTGGATCTTTAAAATGAACTTGAATATTTCTTCGTGAACTCGCATTAATTAGCATGCAATAGAAAGAACATATACGACTAAAGTAGAGATACCATCCACAACAACATACACAAGACAACACCAGATTTTTGGTTGGAAACCCATTAGGGAAAAACCATGGAGAGGGTTAACTCTCAATATAATATAACTAGTTATAAAATATTACAAAATTCTCACTACAAGGCTCACTGCCAAAAGGTGAAGGCCAACTGCCAAAGGGCTTACTGCATATGTAATACAGTTCCAATTAGGCTCACTAGACAAACTTCACACACTTCATTAATTCTTAAATTATTCCCTTCTACTTCAATCGCCTATCACATCTGATCATTATGCCACACTTTTATATCTGTATATCTCTATTATATCTTTGTCTTCGTATTTTAAACAAAATAATACATTACATGTGTGTGTGTGTGTGTGTGTGTGTCTATATATATATATATATATATATATATATATATATATATATATATATATATATATATATATATATATATATATATATATATATATATATATATATATATATATATATATATATATATATATATATATATATATATATATATATATATATATATATATATATATATATATATGTTGATCCACATATCAAGTCAGCCACACGTGTCTTACAAAGAAAATACTTTACACGCTACCACATTATACTTAAAATAGGTCTACCAAAATATAACAAAGGTTAACACTAACTGGATTACACATGTTATCCACAATGCTTAGTCATGTCCCAAAACCACAAGATAAAAAATAATCAATTGATGAAATGTGGATGTCTAGACAAACTATTTTGTTCTAGAGAAACAAAGCAACTGAGAAACCAAACTACCAAACCATGTATCTCACCTTCCAAATATTCATAACATGTACAAACTAGAATATAGGTATATCTAATATTCATAAATATACTACCCAAATCGTAAACCCATATCTGCAAGTGTAGAGAAATGTAGAGCAAAAAATGATGAACAAAGTCACAGAATTACCAGAGCAACAAAAGTATGTTGACATCAATAATAGCTGGTATAACCTATGCAACATTCTCCTTCACGAAAAGAGTATCAATAACAAAACTCCAAAAATCCCCCCTTTTGTCATTGGTGGCAACATCCAAAAAAGAGTTGCTTTAAAATTTAAAAATATTACTGTTCTTATCACATACTCTCCCTTGCCACCATCTCTCTCCCTTTCTTCTTATCCTACTATTCTTCAAATTTCTCAATCTCTCCCAATATCAAATTCTCTCCCCCTTTTCCATCAAGGAAAAAGGATATCAAAAAAGAAAAAAATTACCATCGTGCATCTTCCCCACAACAATAGTAATACTTATAAGAAAGGGTCTCAATTATATTTTTGTGGGAAAATATTCTTATACTTTTCTTTGAGTTTCAAGAGAAATGAATTCCAAGAACAGATAGCAGATGTCAACATTGTGCAGTGACAATTGCACTACACAAGTGGGTCAATAGCACCAATAAAATCATCTAGCACAATCAAATTAAACTCAGCTTTCTTTGCATCATCCAGTAGACGAGTAAAGTGATCCATTCTAGTTTCAACAATTTCTTTAACAGTCCAAAACTTCCTGACAATATCATCTCTTTGTCTCTGTATCATGGACTATTCCAACTACAAATAATTAATCTTACTCCTCACTATAACATCTTTATCCTTGAAAATATTGAAAGATTTTGCAAATTTATTCATGTCTGACTCCAAGGAGTCAATATTTGCTTTGTGACTAGTTTTCACAACAGGCCACCTGACACAATATTTGTAAACATTGGCAATAGCACCCACACATTTCCTCATGTCATTTATGCATTCATTCAATTTCTTCTATGCAACAATACATTTTCTGGTCATAGCTCTCTATACTTCATCTTCAACATTTGGTTGTCCTTATTCAGCGGCTTTCAAGGCTAATTGCTCACTCAATTATTCAAAGAGTACATTCGAGAGAAAATTCAATATAACTATGAACAATATTGTTCTACAGCAAGTAAGTAATCAAATCTTCTACAATATTTTCTTGTCATAAGATGGTTGCGATAACCATGCATCTCCTATTTTCTTCATACCATCAGGTTCCTCAAGCATTTTCAGAACTTAAACAACTTCAAAGAGACCTTCATCAAAAGAACTAAAGGGTTCCTTCTACACTTCTTCTATAACAACTATCTCTTTCTGTTTCACATCAGCTTCAATAGTCTCAACATCATCAATGCTAGTTATTTTAGACTTCTTTTCTAGATGACTTATTTTTCTTTGAAACTAGAGAGGGGATCTCAATAGATTTTTTCTTTTCTTCTTACTGAAGGAGGATCCTTCTAGAGCCATCTATCTAGTAGGTTCTGATCCAATGAGTTCTTCATAAGTACCAAATTTATCTTTAGTGAGATCTACTAAAAGTTTAATAAGCCTATCTGGATACATCACACATTCTACAGTGCTAATTTCATAACCAAACTTTGTTAACCTGAACTTTTGGGGCAACATAGCTTCCATGAAACAATGATTTGTATCAACTAAGAAGGTAATCCTATCCCTATACATCTCAACACATCTTTCCCAGATCCTAAATCTTAAAATCAAGTTCTTTTGGAGTTCAAAGAAATATTATTTGCACACCCTATCTTTATCATTTAAATTATCCAAATATATCTTGATTTGCTTTCCCATGGGTAAGCTCTTATCCCAAATAATATTCTCCTCCATTGGTAATGAATTTAAAAAGTAAAATTCCAAACATACAATCAACAATCCAAAATTAAAAGCATAACCATCATTCTTTGTCGATTCAATATTGTTCAATACTAAACAGTTCAAATAAATCATAGTTCATTCTTGTCTTAGCCATATGGTAAGTGACACATACTACAATAGATGATGTAGAACCTTCTATGTTCCCAAAGTAAATCTTATAATTAATACCCATAGAAACATATCTTACCAGAGGATTTATAATTGTGTCAATCTGTAGAGCTCTTTGATTTACAATTACACCTATCAATGCCTCAACTTGTTTGTTCCTTACTATCTTCTTCACAAGTACGGTTCCATCTGAGCAAAGATCAATAACAACATTTAAAGCTTCCTTTGTGATTTGATAAAAACTATCCAACCAAATGTAGTCATCATGAATTCTTCTCAAGACAATCTTGACCAATTCTTCATCAACTATCATTATAAATTCACTCCAAATATTCAAACCCTTGTGCCCTAACTCAGTGATTGACTGCAAATTTTCTCTCGAAAGGGAAATATTTGAAATTCTTGATTTTCACATTGTCATACTCCTCAATCTGTGCATCAATAAACTTGTAGATATCTTCAAGACATACCACCCTAGCTGGTAGTGACAAAAATTCACCAATTGAAGCATCTCTTATTGGTTCTTTCTTAAATTTCTTGAATTCTGGTCTAGATTCATCTTCACAACTAATGAATTTGTTGGTATCCATAAGAAAGAATTTGAAAATACCTTAGCTTTGCTGATAGTAATTTCGCTCGAATACTTCTCTCCGCTCTTCAAATTTTCATATCACTGATAAAGAAATGAACAAAAAGAACTTGATGTAATCTTTTGAATAATCTAGGGTTTTTCCACCAAAACCATCATGCCACCAAAAATTTGTTAAACATCTCTACCTGTGTGAACAGTTACTTTTTGAAACTTCACATTCTACCACATAGAAATATTTTTTGTCACAATCTTCACCAAGAGTTAAAGTTCATCATTTTTTCCAATATATCAACATGATGTGACAACAACATCAACCTCTTTGGCAGGGGAAAGGGATCTTCATTATAGCTCCCCCTAAACCAAAACTTTTCAGACTAGTTTCCAGAGGGGATCTCTACACAAGGGCCAGATGCAACAACACCTTCTATCAAGTCTACTTTCTTATTTGTCCAAATCCTTTTCATTTCATTCCTCCCTTCTTCTAAATCAATCTTCTTTCCAGATCCATTCCTTTTTACCAAATTATATTTCTTCGTATTCTTGCTTCTACATACTTTAGCAATGTGCCCAACTTTATTGCAACCACAACACTTGACATTCCTCTATTCTGAATTTCTTGTAGTCATTCTAGATCTACATTGATTAGTCTTGTGCTTAAAACTATTCCATAACTGACAATAACGATAAAAGAAATAAATCTTCCATCCATAATTTGATTTCTGCAATTGCTAGCCTTATAACCAAATCTCTTGCAAGTAAAACAATGAACATTTTGTTTCATTATAGTTCTATATTCTGGAAGCATATAACCAAATTCATTACAGGAGAAACAATAGCAATTGAATGAAGGGTACCTTTGAGCATTAGGTTGTCTAACAAGAGGTTTCCTTGTAGAGCTTCTTTGATTATGGGGTTGCCTGAACCTTTGCTTGTTTCTTCGGTGCTTTGTTCAAATTCAACATTCTCCATCTTTCTTTTATCTTTGGTCTTTTGATTTTAACATTCACAGGCCTCAAAACATAATCCACTTTTACCTTTCAGAGATTTCTGTATAGCCGTCATTTCACCAAATTTCTTACATAATAAACATTATAAACATTCTCAATATTGTGCTTACCATCTAATGATATAGTTCCTCTTCCTTTGATCATGCATGCTTTGTCATCTCCAAATCTAACCAGACTTCCATCAAATTCTTGCAAAGATAGAAACTTCCTTTTATCTCCAGTCATATGATGTGAACATCCACTGTCAATTACCCATTCAGCCTTATCTTCAATTATGTAGCAAGGGCCTTCTCTTCAGGTACATTCTCTTACAGTGCCAGATCATCTTCCTTGATAGTCAGGAACACCCATTCCTTTCTATTGTTAGAACCACTAGTAGAGTCTTGTGTCAGTTCATCATTAGGATTAGTCACACCTTCCTCATTCACAAAGTAACATGATTTATCTTTGTTTTTCATGTACTTATGCTTGTTCTGATATCCAAGGTTAGGCTTAAAATATCTTCTAGCTCTTCCTTCAAATCTTGATTTCCTTTCAGGACATCTAGATGCAAAATGACCTATCTTATTACATGCAAAAAATTTAAGAGGTGATTTTCCTTCATACTTACTTCCTACCAGTCCTTTAGGTACTCTTTTATCAAATAGGGCTTCAAGTTGCTCAAATTCTTCATCTTCATTTCTCATATCATCCAATTCCTTTGCATACAAAGTTTTCCAATCTTGCTTGCCGGTTGATGACGTAAATGCATGAAAAGCAGGTTTAGACTTCACAGCTCCAGAAGGTCCAAATTCTTCAAGCTCAAAAGTAGATAATTTCCCAACCAAGGTATCTCTATTGATAGAAGTATTAGTCATTGTTCTCAATTCATTAATTGAGTAGCCTTCATCTTATAAGTCGATGGTAAAGCTCTTAGAACTTTAGAAACTATTTCATCTTCACTTAGAGATCCACCACAACATTGAATTCCCATGACAATTTCATTTACCCTTTCCATGAATGTAGTAATCCTTTCATCTTCTTCCATCTTCAAATTTTCACATCTCACCTGGTAACCATCAATTTTAGAAATCTTAACAGTAGGGTAGCTTTCACTTGGGCAGTTTTACGCTAGGCATGCTCCTCTCGTGCATCCCAAAGTGCCAAAACATCAAGAGTCGTACCTTACCGACACGATGTACAAGTTGCTTGACAACTTTTTTGACAATTTTTTTGATAATAATGACATTTTTTGCTCAAATTGTATCTAGGCTCAATCTATGACTCCTATGACCCGATGATGACTCAAATAATTATCCATGATTATACAAGAATCAATAATTCTCATGATTGACCTTATCAATAATTTTCATGATTGACCTTATCACATCACATAAACTCAAAACATAGTCACAAAACATTGTCACATATATACAAAAAAATGTCTTACAAATCATCTCATGGGCTTTTATACAAAATTTGGCATTACAATATGTGCGATTCATCTCATCGCCATTTTTAATATACAAAATTTGGCATCTAAATATGTATAAATCAGCTCATTGCCATTTAAATATACAAAATTATTCCCCTAAACATGTACAAATCAGCTCATGGGCATTTATATATACAAAAAATGAATATAGAACAATTTGTCGACAATGTATACAAAATTCTCAAAATAATTCTACTCTGAATCATAGAATAAATCAAGCGAGCCTTCAAGATCGACTCTAACCCATATTGTGTCAAGTATTGCCTCATGGTCAGATTCACGAACTTTCCATAAAATCTTGTTATGAGGTCTACCACGATACTTCATCAAATGAATATTTGTTGCAACAATAAGGTTAGAGAAATGAAGAATATTTTTGTGTGTTTCAAAGTCCTCGAACAACCAAACATCAAAATTCTTGATAGGGTATCTCCTAAGCCATGTTCCTATCATGACAACAGACCCTATTGGATACTCAATACCCTCTCTATCAATGATTGTGGTTGTCAATTTTCTTTTAGGCTCAACACAACGACACAAATAGTAATCCATTCCTTCTTCATTGTTCTCTTCTGCAACAACTGCATACACATGACCTGCATTTTATAAAGTGATAATTAATACCAAAAATAAAGTGTGATGTACAACAAAATGAACTAAAAACAATACTTGCAAAAAAATTAACTCAAAAAATCACCTGAATCCACTAGGTCATATACATAGTCAAAATCCACTGATGTCTCCATCTGGCTCAATTGTAGTGCTTTGGGAATTTGATATGTATCAATGGAAACCAGTGGTCTACAAGACCATTTGTCAACCCACTCTTGTGATTCACACTCTTCCCACAAACAATGCATGCATGAAGTGAAAAAACATACCATCTGTCTCATATAAATTACTAGTGAACTTGCATTTGAACTCATAAATGAATGCATGTCAGTCGATCCTCCAACTGTACAATAATCTAGATAGTTTTCAATGTTAGATTTAGTGATCAATCAAAAATATCTACAAGCCATTGACATACCTGGATTACCTGGACCCATCGTAGAGTTACACCATCACACAATTGTTTCTACATCTATGAACTTAGCAACACGTTCGTACTTCAATTCTTCGCTAGCTAGGGCTCTTTTTACACATGCTCCTGCATCATCGTGTTCTCCCTTACCATGTCTAGCCTCAGTGAAATTCCAAAAATGTTGTACATCACTTGTCATATGCATCCTTGTCAACCAATAAAACATCCTTCAATTCTTGAATTGTGTGGTGCAATTATCTGACCATATTAAGTGTTGGTTGTATTGTATGTTTCTTTCCTTTAAATTATCATAGAAAACTTTAAAGCATCCTTGTACAAACTTCGATGAATGAGTATGATCATCACTTATGTAGAAGTGATACTCTCTTACAACCTTTCTATCCCCCTTTGTGCTATCATTTGCATGCATGAATGTTATGTGTACAAAACTAGAAACTTGTGTAGAATGATAATACATAGATTGCAACTCATTTTGAGTTTGTAGTGTATAATTTTTAGCGAAATCAACGATAGAGGCAATGGTGCCAAGAGGAAATATGTCCTTACATAACTTAAATTTCTCATCTAACCATCGAGCTCTATGTCTATGCATTATGTACTCATAAACTAGTTTCTCTTGAAATATTTCCATAAATTCATCTACACATATATCATTTTTCACTAGCATCTCTTTAAATCTTTTCCATCTTTAACTCCATATGTGATTGTCTTGTATTTTCCAAAAGAAACTAGTTTCCTACTAGTTTCATGTGTGCTCTCCAAATGTACACATCTTGGTAAATGTTGCAAACCATCAATTATATCACAAGAACCTTCCAAACAAGGCATCTTATAATAAATGCAACCATCATGTCTATCTCTTACCAACTTACGAGGTGCTTATATATTACATTCCTGCAAAACATCGTTAGTGTGCAAAGTAGAACAAATATGATGAAAAATATCATAGTGCATGGAAAATTCAATATGCATCCTACAACAACACGTGGTGCGTACATGATTAATCTTAATATAAAAATGTTTTTCCATTTCAAAAAACCTTTGAGAAATTCTTATTTGAGGAAAATTTTCAAAGAATACTTCATAAAATTTTGTTTGAGTCATATCCAAATAGTGTTTGGCATGTGGCTCATGATTTGTACAACTGATTCGCCTTCTAAAAATATCTCTTTGGTTGGACGAAACTCTTGTGTTGTCATGCCAAAAATTTTCAATTAATGTTCTTAGTGCATCAACAACAACCTTGTCTTTGCCTGGTAGTCTACCCAAGAATGCCCAAAGAGAATTATTGTTAGGTTCCTCTATTTTTCTTGCCTCTGTAATGCTTTACTTAATGTTGTTCTACTAACATTTAATGACTTACTTGTTTTTCTTATCAAATGATCTTTTTTTATTTTCTTGCTCATTATGGCTGATGTAATGACACATCGAGTAACATTAGAATCTTTAGTACGTGATTTTGAACCAATAACTTGATATGCATCAAATAGATTTATCACAATAGTTCTTTCGCTGTTACTTTCAGATGATCTTAGGCCTAGAATTTTCATTGTCTCTCTAAAATTTAAATTTTTAATCATTTGAACAATTAATTGATATCTTGTGGTTTGATTTAAGTTTTCAAAATAGTTTTGCCATATTATTTTAACCATTCTCCTACAAGTTCATTCATTCATTTTATCAAGCATTGGCTTCAATATAATCTCATCAATGTCAATTAGATACTTTGGTTTCCTACGAATGATTCTAGGAGGTGTTAACATCGATGCATTATGTACATTCAATTCATCAAATAGAGTAGGTTTATGTTCATCATCTAATTTATTATTCAATGTGATCTCTTCTTCAATTGCATTAGGTTCATACGGTAAATCAAATGTATCTTCTTCAATTGGATTAGGTGCATTATGTTCATTTGGTAAATCGAATTGAGATGTTGAGGATGACATAATTTCTTGTCCTATCGTTCTTATGTCATGCAATATATTCATAGTTGCCTTTGTCTTTCCTTTTCAGTCTCTCATTGTTCCATCGTTCCTCGCTTGTTCTTTCCCATGGTCGATATCGATTGTCCTAAATAGAATCATATTACATATATGTGTAAACAAAAGTTCATAAACAATCAAATAACCATAAATATGCATCTTATCATTATTTTTTTGAATCAAAACTATTAAACAATCACAATAATATTGACAAAGCTAATAAGAACAAAAATTCAATCATTTGAAATCATGCAAAAAAAAAAAATTCACTTACTTCTATGTATAATACAGTAATAGAATTGCAGACATAGTTGCAATGGAGCCTTCAACAACCTCAAAAACTTCTTTTGAGGTCATTGAAGCTCTTGGGCAAATAAAACTATGTCTAAGTACCTCGTACACAGTTAGTACGTATTATATTAATAACCGTGTACGTACTATTAGTCCCTAAAATGTTGGCAAGCCCAACGGTAACTTTTTTTTCACCCTGTACGCACTTAGAACTCATCATTACCGCGTACGTGCTCCTACGCCTTAAAAATGTTATGGCAGGACAACAAACTAATAGGCTCAGCACCTTGTACACGCTATTTGTTAAAAAGAAAATGTGAAGGAAAAGGAAGGGAAGGAAAGGGAGAGGGAGAGGGAGGGAGAGAGGGGGAGAGAGGAAGAGAGAGAGAGGGGGGAGAGGGAGAGAGAGAGAGAGAGAGAGAGAGAGAGAGAGAGAGAGAGAGAGAGAGAGAGGAGAGGGAGAGGGGGAGAGAGGGAGAGAGAAAGAGTGGGGAGGGAGAGAAGAAGAGAGAGAGGGATGGGGTATGGAGGAAGGGAGAAGGGGAGAGAGGGAGACAATACACATATGTGTGTATATATATACTTAATATATTATATATTATTATATACATATATACATATATATTATATATTATATATTATATATTATATGTATATACACATATTATATATACAATATCGTATTATACACACTCCCAAATTTTAAACAGAAGTAGCACATACGTGCTGTTTATAGTAAAGACAATGTGTACGTGCTTCTTATACCATAGGTACCCCGTACGCGCTTTTGACTGTTTAGGCTTGTAAATAGGCCTGGATTACAAAGCTACGGGTTGGAAGTTTGATTTCCCTCCATTTCCCTCCTTTTTGATATGTTTTATTTTATCAACTTGGATTCTCGACTTTGTTATCATCAGGTTTACACTTCATCAAGTGGGTATTTCTAAAATTGCCACCATATTTTCACCCATCTTCAAAGCTTTCTAACCATATAATTTTTTTAAATACGAACAACATTAACATTATTATTGAATTTCTTTTACCAGTGTCTCCATAGTTCTCACAGACATACGTGTACCATTTTTTAAAAAACTTTTGATCTACTTATCCAAATTTAAAAAACTTTATATATTATTGTAGTGCACTTGATTCTTTACAATTTAAAAAAAAATTGTATTCTCAATTTTTTTAGTGCAAGTTATGTTTCGTGCACGAACAGGTACCTAATTTTTCAGGATGTGCTCGATTGGAAAAATCATAAAAAAAATACTCAACAAAAAATTACAAAAAAATACACAACTTCTAGTGCTCACTCTTAACTATCTTTTTGCCAAAGGATTTGTCAAAATACTAAATCTAACTATGACTTTTTTGATGTGCACGTCACACACTATGTTATGTTTTTCAGAAAAAATTAGGGTTTGTTTTTCGCGTGAAGGATTTGACCCCCTTAATCTTATCCAATTTTGAAAAAGTTTAGTAGTTTGGAAACTAGATTCAGAGTAATACAATATTTGTTCTTTTGATTATCTTCATATCTTGAGTGGATGACTTTCAAAGTTTGCCTCCAAGTTCAAGTTCACATGATTTCTGAAAAAATGGTTTCCACTTATACCCCCTTTTTTACCACCATCTTTGTGCACTTACCCAGATCCAAAACCTCCATCCATTGTAGAAGACCGGTTGAAAAAGGTATATCACCACTTACATCATTTGTTGAAAGAGAGAAAAGTTGAATGGCTAGTAGAATATTGCCAATATCCTTTGCAATAAATCCTTTGAATCTATTTTGAGACAAGTCCAATAGTTTCATGTTTGGTGCTTGCACTAAAGAAAAAGGAAGAGGACCTTGTAACATGTTACTGTGTAAGTCCACACTCTGAAGATCTCTTGTAATCAAGTTGGATGAAACATGACCTTGCAAGTTATTGTAAGACAAGTTAAGGTTTTCCAAAGAAGGAAGTGGCCCTAACCAATTTGGAATATCTGCAAATAGACTATTGTTGGAGAGATCTAACTTGGACAATCTATACTGTGTGGAAAGGAATGGTGGAATGATACCCCCAATATTACATGAAGCTAAGTATAGATCATAGAAATGAATTGTGGGCACCCAATCTGGTTTAATGATTATAGTCAACTCATTGTAGGATACACCAAATGAATAAAGACTAGTCAAATTTTGACAAAAGTTCAGAAAAAGGTTTCCTTGAAGATTGTTTGAAGATATATAAATAACTGCAATACTAGGAAGACTTCCAATTGAACTGGGAATGCTACCATTTAGTTTATTGTCACTAAGCTCAAGATATGTTAGAGATGATAGTTCCCCTAACTGGGAAGGTATATTGCCACTCAAGAAATCCAAGGAGAACTCTAAAGCCACTAAAGAGGAAATTTTACCCCACTTGGGAGGTATCTTTCCACTTAAAAAATTGGAAACAATCTGACATAAATAAGTTAAAGATGGAATTCGACCAAGTGATGGTGGAATCTCTCCACTCAACGAATTGTCATAGAGAAATAAGTGTTGCAAGGAAGAGAGATTTCCAATAGAAGAAGGAATAGTAAGATAAGATAAATGAGGGAGGAAAAATTTGCAATACAAGGTGGCATGGTTCCTTTCATATTGGACCATGCAAGAAAAAGTTTATTGAGCCGAAACCATTCCCCGCAGAATATTTGACTTAAATTTCCACTAATTAACTTTCCTCCCCCTAACCTAAGCTCTTTTAGAGTAGCTAGGTGAGAGAGACTCAAGGGAAATGAACCGCTTAATAATGGACATTCATACAACCAAAGCGAAACCAAACTAGTCATATTTCCCAACCACAAAGGTACCAACCCTTCAAAGTTGTTGTAACTCAAGTCAAGGAAATAAGCAGAGAGGTGGGTAATCCCATTCAGCAGTGAGAGAAGGCAAGAAATGAGTGAAGCGGAACAAGTCAAATGAATTTAACACGGCAATAGTGAAAGATGATAAGAAAATGAATGAAGCAGAATCAGTCAAATGACGGTGAACACGGGAAATAAGTCCTTACCTTATCACTTTGCTCGTGATTGCTCAGGCTAATTATTATTATTATTAGATAGTGTTTTAGTTTCCATTAATAAGATTCGTGGTTTACAAGGCATTCGATGTGTAATAGAATAAAAAAGTAAGTTGCTCTTTTCGAGAATTTTTTAATAAATGTATATATTTATGTATTTCAATTTCTTAATTAAAAAATTATATTATGTTGTCGTATTGAATTCTGAATAAAATTTATAAATTTTAAATATTATATTAATTTGTGTTATTCATATTAAATTTCATTTAAAATTTCATTGGAAAAAGTTTGTTTATTAAAGGACACAAGTTTTTACTTTTATATTTTTTTTACTTATTTTAAATTATTTTGTATTAATATTTTTAACTGTATGATTTTAGCAAATACTTTTAGTTCTTTTAATATATTCGTTATATAACATTTAGTTATCTCATATTATTATGTTCAAAATATCCATGGTTTATTTTGTACAATAATGTTTGTCTTGTATTAGATTGCATATATGCTTATGTTCCCTAAACTAGATAATTGCCTAGGAAGTTCATTTTTTGTTTTAGTAATTTGAAATTCATATTTTTTAATGTGAAGAATTTGGTTAATGATCATTACTCACTAAGATGTGGGGCGGGGGGAGAAGGGGGGGGTGGGGGTGGGGATTTTGATTATTTATTTTGTCATAAATTTAAAATCATCACTAAGGTCATTAAATTTTGGCTTCCAAAGATTCCTTTGTAACTACCCTTAACCCATTTTTTTAAAGTTCAATTGCCATCTTTGTATTTTGAATATAGAATGTAGTGAAGTTAATCTTGAGTAATCATTTTTGTACAATAAACCTAGGGGTGTAAAACTCCAAAATTGAGCATTGTCTTATAATTATGAACACTTTGCTAAAAGCACCTAGCTTAAAAACTCAACCAATACTAAATGAAGGATTTCATCTTTTGAGGTTTACAAGGAAGGGAGGGAAATGACAACCAGACTCAATTTTGATTTCATTCCAAGAAAAAAATCTATTCATTTAGACAAGGGTCACAAAATAGAGAGAGCACCATATACATGAAATATGTGTTCTACAACACCTAAATGAAATGCATGAAATATGTGTTATACAATACCATATACCATATATTTTTTTATGTATATACATTTTTAATACTTTACAAAAAATTGATGATACGACATACATTTAGATTTGGATTTCAAATCCTAAGGGTTGAACATCTCTATTGGCTCCTCAATTCATAAGGGTTGAACATCTCTATTGGCTCCTCAATTCATGTTTTAAATATGAAAAAACTTTAGTTTACTCTTCAACGTCACCAAATTTACATGCTTTGAAATAAACTTTTACAAAACCACCACTAAAATGAATAGATACTTCTTAGCATTTTAGCCATACAATTATTTTTAAATTCTAAATAAGTTAAGGTATTTAATCTTAATTTCTTTGAAGAGTGTCTTTATATTCCTCAATACATATGTATTAATTTTTTTAATAACTTTTGGTCTGCTTATCTATATTTGAAAGAGTTATACAAGAGTACTTTATGCTTCATTCTATAGACTTAAAAAAAAAATATTGTGTATTTGTGGTGTACACGCTAAATGATGTAATTTTTAAGATACATTTATTAAAAAATGAAAACAAAAATATGTTCAATAATAAACAATGATAATAATATACAACTTCAAAATTGACTCTTAGCTATATTTTGACTAAATAGTTTTAAAAATACTTAAGTTTTTACATGAATAAGCACTCAAATTAATCTCCACAATAAGTATGGTTTTGGTTATTCTTGGTGGCTTCTTGGTCATGGTGTGTTATGCCTATCTATAATTAGAAGAAAACTTAGCTTTACAACATCATGGAAGCTAGACTTCTTAAGTAAAGTTATTTTTGAGGTGAAATTTATTGAATCTTTCATAATTTTTATCCAAAAAACTTCCTTTCTACTAGTATTAGAACAAAATTAAAAAAAAAATGTCTTCACTATCCTCAAATTCTAGTTAGTAAATAATCTTTAGAGTTAATAGTTGAATACAAAATTGTAAACTTTTTCCTATGCATTATATAGGAAAAAAATCATAAACAAATGGAAAAACTTACAAAACAATGTAAAAGATAGAAATCAAACAAAATATATTTTTGGTTGCTACAAGATTCAAATGCACTAAGGATGCGACTATATTAGAAACCTTAGGTAGAAATTTTGGTGAGCTCATGCTTTGACAAATAAGAGTTGAATTATATAACTGCTATTTTAATTAATTTTTCAACCTTAGCATGCTCTCAACATATGTATAACTTCCTTAGAAAATATCTATACTATTTGAATCACCTCTTTCAATTGTATAGTAAAACTCTTTCAATTGATTTTTCAACCTTAACATATGTTGAATACACATATATGATACATGGAAAATAAATGTACACTTACATTTGCCTCTTTTAACTCTAAGGCCTTTCAATATAAGTCATGTCACATCCTCTAAAATACTAAACATTGACCATTATAAACCTCCTAAAATCCTTTAAGGAATGTCATAATGCATAATGCATAATGTATCCACCTCTTCTAAGCAATTTTATTTTATTCTACTTTAGCATACAATACCATATCTCATCTACTATTATCTTGGTCTACACAATATTTAAGATTTACTTCCTCCACTTTAGGC
This sequence comes from Cryptomeria japonica, assembly GCF_030272615.1. NCBI lineage: Eukaryota > Viridiplantae > Streptophyta > Pinopsida > Cupressales > Cupressaceae > Cryptomeria > Cryptomeria japonica. The sequence continues at coordinate 675,097,562 of NC_081411.1, forward strand.
TACCATGTCATTCTATTAGGCTACTTGTAGTGCCACATGATTCATGACTCATACTTTTTCTACCAAAAAAAGAAATATTCTATCAGAATTTTATCTAACCATTCAGATATGATAAATGGAATGGATTTTACTATTTTCCATTTAAAATAGATTTTACCTCGCTTACCAGAGCTACATGAGCTTGTAGTAAAGTGAATGACATATCCTAACGGTAGATGGAAAAATTTCAGTCACAATGAAAGGACAATTCCTTGACAACCAGAAGTAAAGAACATTATGATAGTTAACAAGTGTTAGGATAGTCAAAATGACAATCAATGCAAGTATAAGATAGTGTTTGTAAACAGTATAGGTTAATTTCTATACAAAATGGTATTCCAAAAAATCTCTTAGGTTTGTAAAACATAGAGCTTTCTTGTCAGATTTTTTGTGGTTTAACAGCAATGGGGATGTAGAACATGAAGATAGAATTTTTGAAAATTCTGCAGAAATCCATTGTGTTTTGTGGATTTTAAAAACCATACAAAATACTGTTTTGTGTGGAGTTTAGCCACTTCCTTTGTAAAGACAGTCTAGCTCATGCATTTAGAAAGCCACAAATTTGTGAAAGGGTGTCAAATTGAAACAATGTAATGGCGTACTCGTGAAAGGACAATTACCTTGGAAAGATAGTGGTAGGGCATGTAAAGTGAAGGATAAGAGATGACAATCAAAGAGCCATGGTTCATATCAATACTCAAGATCACAATGACATCTGAATGATAGTGAGAATAGGATATTGGTTAAACAGCTCCATGACAGTCAAGGTATATAAAAAAAAACTTTTCATAAAGACTTTATCAAGAATAATTAAAAAAGGACACTCAAAAAACCCTATTGGAAACAACATGGAAAATAGTGCTCAAATAAATGGTAGAGGTGAGCTTAACAAGTGGAAATAGTTTGTGTTATGCTTACCTTGTATCTCTCAAAGAACCTTCTGTAAATATTATCTATAGAAGAATGGAAGGGCTATCTTACAATTATTTACTTTAAACATATTGTTTCCAACTTTAATTTTATAATAATAAAAATTTATATATCTTTCAAATTTTAATGTTACTCGTAATCTTGTATGATTCATAATTAGATACCTAGACTTCATAGTTTAAATCATATTAGGTGGTGCAGGAGCACCTAACTTACCCTCAAGCCTCTATGAGGCTAAATGTGAACATTTTGTTTTTCGAAGTGTCAAAGATGTAAATAAGGTCTTGAGAGACCATTTATGTTGTAATAAGGTTATTAGGACCATTATATGTTAGATCTAGTCTTAGTTGAGTCAAATTGTCAAACTTACTCAAAAATTGTCAAAATCGAAAAAGTTGTCATTATGTGGACAATGTGCCTCAATGGGTCAAATTTGATGACTAATGTAATGTAAGGTTTTTTTATACCTATTTGGACCTATTTTGATGAGTTTTGGTTCATAGGAAGGTTTAGAACTAAAAGTTGTCAAGTTGTCATTTACACAAAAAGTTGCATTATTGTACCCAACGTACATATGGTTTGAAATGTAGTTGGAGAAGTTTTAACCAACATTTGGATGCATAAATAGACCTTTGGAAGGTTGAATCAAGATTGTTGTTGACTATATTGGGGAGAAATTAATAAGAATTTTGAAGTTTTCTACACTTTCTTGTGTTATTCCACGTGACAGTCTGTTCTAAGGTTTTGTTCATTGTCAAATCTTATTCATCTTCTTTGAAAATATATTTGTTATGGTGTATGAATTAGTATTATTCCATTTCCAAGTGGTTTCATTTGGTTTGGTGCAATATAGAAGAAGATATCTTGTTTTTTCTAAAATTTGTCAAAATCCCACACTAGGGTAATCTAAGAGCAAGAAAAATGTATTATGTTTTGTTTCCATGTTGAAAGGATCTCCCAATGAATGGAAACTCTTTTAAATACGTAGCTTCATGTGTTTTAAGATTTTCAACTCTTCAAGATGCAAATTGCGTGTGTTGAAGGTGGATGCAAGATTGAAATCAGTATCTCGGTATGCCATGACAACGGGGTTTTGAAGAACCTGAATGGATAGAGTACAAGGAAAGGATCCTTGAAGGGTGTTGAGTGTTATTAGGGTGTGTGTGGGTGACACAATTCTGTGACAAACAATATTTTCCTTTTATCAAACCAAAGTGTTCAATGTTTATTGGCTGCCCTCTAAACATGGATGTGATTGTCACATTAGGACAACAGATTGGGTTTTCTTATTTCTCAAAGTCAAGAGTTGATTGTTGGGGTTGGTGTTGAGTTTGGATGTCAAAGGAATGGTAGTTTTTTCCTCCATATTCATCAAGTGTATTGGGAGGGCTAAAAACAAGGAGTAGGTATGTCCTATTGTTGTTGTTTTGTCTTTGTGAACAGTGTTAAGACAACAGGGTGTCAAGATGCTTTCTAGGGTGGCTAGGGGGTTGAGACTTGTGTTTTGGTTATGGGAGAGAGATTCATTGATGTGTTCCTGAGTAACCTTGGGTTGGTGTGTTCCTAATTGGTGTTGGGAGTTGAGTCCTCAAGCATACTTGACTGTTATAGAATGGTAGTGTTGCAACAGTAGCATATATTGTGACCTTATGGGTGGTAGGGAGGGTAAAGGTTCATAGTTTCTCTTTTTGGAAGGCCCATGGAAGGGTTTCAAAGGGTTCATTTATTTTAGAGTATCTAATTCATGATGTGAGTTGATTATTAGTGAGGCTAGTAACCTTGTGAGGACTCTTGTCACTTTATGGGGAGCAATCACCTTTTTTATTAGGTGAGTTGGGAGAAATAAATATCCCTAGTTGGTTAAGTTTGTTGGATGCTCTGCATCATATTGGTATCAGAGCAAGGAAGTAGGTCCTTGAAGAAGACAATTGGGATTTGAGAGAAGAGTGAGTATGAGGTTGAAGACAATATTCCTCCTAAGAGTGTGGGTACTGCTAGAGAGTTGTGGGAGTTGAAGGAGAATGCAAGGTTACAAGAATCCTACAATGTTGTGATGTGGTTTGAAGCCTTAGAATCTAATCAAAGAAGGAATATTGATATAGGGGATGTGAGTGATGAAGAGGAAGAAGAAGAGGAGTTCCAAGAAGCACAGGGGGAAGAGAAGATAGATCCTGAAGAGCAACAGACACTCAAATTGTTAAAGGCGGTGAAAGGTGATCAATACGAGGCAAGAGTTGATCTACCTATGTATGGTGGGAATCTTAATGAAGAAGAGTTACTTGATTGGGTTTCAGCCATGGACACTTATTTTGAGAGTGAAGATGTACTTGATGATCAGAAGGACAAGGTGGAAAACACCAAGCTGAAGGGACATGCACTTCTTTGGGGGGACTATGAGAAAGAAGAGAGAAGAAAGAAAGGCAAAGCCAAGATCATATCTTGGGACAAGATGATTGCAAAACTTAAAGGTAAATTTATTCCTAGAGACTATGAAGTTCAGTTGTTTAAGAAATTGCAAGATTTAAAATAGAGGGATTTAGATGTGAAGGCATATACTGATGATTTTTATAAGTTGAGTATAAGAGTAGGTGTTGAAGGACTAGTTCAAAAGGGAAGAACTGAGAGTGTGTTGGAAAGGGTGCAAGTGCAAGCACCTCATGGCAATTCTTTGTGTAAACCAAGAATGATGATAGTTTTTAGTCCTTTATGGTCTGATATGAAATTGTGTTCTACTATTTATCCTTTTGTTGCAAGTGTTTCAGGTGTGCAACAACAACATGGAGCTGGATTTCTCTCATGGGACATGAGTTCTCTTATATGGGGTGTATGGTGCAGGAGCACCTAACTTACCCTCAAGCCTCTATGAGGCTAAATATGAACATTTTGCGTTTTCAAGTTTCAAGGATGTAAATAAGGTCTTGAGATACCATTTATGTTATAATAAGGTCATTAGGACCATTAGATGTTAGATCTAGTCTTAGTTGAGTCAAATTGTCAAAGTTACTCAAAATTTGTCAAAATTGAAAAAAGTTGTCATTATGTGGACAATGTGTCTCAATGGGTCAAATTTGATGAATAATGTGATGTAAGGTTTTTTTATACCTCTTTGGATGTATTTTTATGAGTTTGGGGTCATAGGAAGGTTTAGAACTAAAAGTTGTCAATGTTGCAAAATGTTGTCACCAAGTTGTCAAGTTGTCATTTACACAAAAAGTTGCATTATTGTACCCAACATACATATGGTTTGAAATGTATTTGGAGAAGTTGTAACCACCATGTGGATGAAAAAATAGATGTCGAGAAGGTCGAATCAAGGTTTTTTTTGAATGTATTGGGGAGAAATTAATAAGCATCTTGAAGTTTTCTGCACTATCCTATGTTATTCCACGTGATAGTCTGCTCTAAGGGTTTTTTTATTTTCAAATCTTATTCATCTACTTTTAAAACATATTTTTTATGGTTATTGAATGATTCTTCTTCCATTTCCAAGTGGTTTCATTTGGTTTGGTGTATTATAGAAGAAGATATCTTATTTTTTTGTAAAATTTATCAAAACCCCAAACTAGGGTAATCTGAGAGAAAAATAAAATGTATTGTGTTTTGTTTCCACATTGAAAGGATCTTCCAATGAATAGAAATTCTTGTAAATATGTATCTTCATGTCTCTTAATCTTTTCAAGTCTTCAATATGCAAATTGCACCTGTTGAAGGTGGATGAAAGACTGAAATCAGTGTCTCAGTCTGCCATGACAGTGGGGTTTTGAAGAACTTGAATGGAAAGAGTACAAGGCTCCTTGAAGGGTTTTGAGTGTTAGTAGGATGTATGGGGGTGACACAAGTCTCTGAAAAACAATATTTTCCTTTGATCATACCAAAGTGTTCAATGTTTATTGACTGCCCTCTAAACATGGATGTGACTGTCACAATAGGACACCAAAATGGGTTTTCTTATTTTGCAAAGTCAAGAGTTGATCGTTGGGGCTGGTGTTGAGGTTGGATGTCAAAGAAATGGTAGGTTGGTCCTCCATCTTCATCAAGTGCATTGGGAGGGCTAAAAACAAGGAGTAGGTATGTCCTATTGGTGTTGTTTTGTCTTTGTGAACAGTGTTAGGACAACAAGGTGTCAAGATGCTTTCTAGGGTGCTTGGGGGGGTTGAGACTTGTGTTTTAGTTATGGTAGAGAGAGTCATTGATGTGTTATTGAGTAAATTTGGGTTGTTTTTTTCCTAATTATTGTTGGAAGTTGAGTCCTCAAGCATACTTGATTGTCATAGAATGACAGTGTTGCAACAGTAGCATATATTATGACCTTATGGGTGGTAGGGAGGGTAAAGGTTCATGGTTGTTCTTGTTGGAAGGCCCATGGAAGGGTGTCAAAGGGTTCATTTTTTTGAGAGTATCTAATTCATGATGTGAGTTTACTATTAGTGAGGTTAGTAACCTTTGCAAGGACTCTTGTCGCTTTATGAAGAGCAATCACCTTTTTGATTAGGTGAGTTGGGAGAAAGAAATCTCCCCAATTGGTTAAGTTTGTTGGATGCTCTACATCATTAGGTTAATATGTTTCAAATTTTTGTGCTATCAAAAAAATTATGGGTAAAGAAATTAATTTTACATACAATTATATTGATTGAATTTGGCTCTAGTCCTCTTCTAAGTGTTGGAATGTGAAGTCCAAATTGGGTTCTCATCTAGAAGTGGTTGAGTCATGTTGGCAGGTGTTTTGACACACTCACCATCTGTCAGGTAGTGTATGTGAACACTCACCACCTCTCCTGAAAAGCAGCAAGTTTTGGGAAACTAACTACTCCAAGGTCTCTATAGTCGGGTCTCAATGGTGATGGGCAGCTCAATGGTTGATGCGATTGTACCTATAAAGGAGCCTGTTGGTTGAAACAACTTCGAATTACCTACATTTTTTTTTTGTAAATTCTGATTTAGATTCTCTCAAAAATAAACAACAAAAGATAGATTAGGGAAATAAGGAAATAACGATGAAATCAACACAATAACAAGTGAATGATCCACATGGTTAGAATTTCATAACCCAGTATTATCAATATTACTAAATCAGCATTCAAATGATGAACTCCAGAAAATATATAAAGTCAGACAACTTCACATACCAATAGAAATGAATATCATCAAACCAATAATCACCCTAACAATTTAATCCTCATATCCCATTTACATGCGTAATATGATTCATAAAATAACAAAGTATCCAAAAGAACTAGTTGTTGATTCAAATAGTAGAAGTTACCAGATAACAAAGAACATAACCATATAGAACACACAAGTAGATCAGGCAATCCACAAGCTGCTTTTTGTATTAAACTTCAACGAGTATCACAAAATCTTTTAAACTCATAAAAATCTTTAAAAGAATCTCTAAATTGGACCTCAAATCATCAATTCATGAACCCTTTCAAAATTTCTAATTTATAGAGTTTCAAGTCCTAAACTCTAGGAATCAAAATCTATCTAAACTAAATGTTTCAAAAACAAGTCAACTACTAGTCAACTATTACTACGAAACATGCGTTCCCAAAATTGACCATTACAGCCATGCAAAATTTTGCCCAAAAACTAAAGTTGGTGTTGTGCAACAGTTGAACTCTCAGCCTTTGTGGTAATAAAAAATATCTTCAAAAAGCAGTCAAAATTCCATGTGCAACAACTATATGTTCATCCTTTACTCCTTTTATAGGTCTTATAGTTACCGATAAAACATGCAACTGTGTCTTTGGGAGGATCACCAACATACAAAATCTGAAACTAAGACTTCTTCAAAATTTGCTTTGCCTACTCCCACCTGTCAACCAACTTATCAATTACTCCCTCCACATGTATACACTGAGAAGTCAAAAATGAGTACCTATCCATTAACCTTGTATTAAACTCCACTGCAGGTGCAAAGTGACCATATGCCCCGAGCAACTTCTTTACAAAATTTTCATATTTACCTATTGACTTCAAAAGGGGAGAATGTGCCTCTAAAATCCTCAACCTACACTGCTCAAGAACTTCTATTGTAAATTCTATTACAAAAATATAAGACTGCAAACTATCAAAATCATCTTCTCCAAGCAAATTTTCATTTTTACACACTTCTTCACCCAAGGCCAATATTTTATTTAAGTTTTTACACTTCTTGGTGATGTCTCTAATTCTCACTTCCCAATTTGCTGATTAGTCTCTTATTGCTTTCTCTATTTTGAGGACCCTTTCATAAATTCTCGTTGTATGCTATAGAAAAAGTTTTACCTTTGAAATTTACCCTTTGCCCATGATTTTGTAGTAGTTGTTACCTTCCTTATTTCAATTAAATCTCTCACATCACCTTCTGGGAGTGATGATATGGATTGAAATGTGTCATCAGCCCTTGAATCTAAAGGCTTCCTCATCTCCACAATAATTTGCTTATATTGTTCTAATTGTGCATTTACCTGCAACTGGGAGTTATGCTCCTTCTCCATTCTTCTCCTCATTGTACTAGTAGCAAACTCCAAAGTATCCAACTCTCCCCACATTGTCTGCCTCCCAAGCCTAACTTGTGACACTTGATATTTTGAAGGACCTTCTCCTTCAGCCTCCACAGGAGATGTGATATCAGTGATTACTTCACCGAAGCCAATTCTAGATAAATGATGATTCATTTTGGCCCTCTTTGTTTTCTTTGGCTCCTCGGTGATAGCTTGCTGCAATGAAAGTTTAGGAAGCACCACCTTTTGCTTCTTATTAAAAGTGAAGGTTAAACATTGTGGTGTTCCTTCATCTGTATTTCCTCCTTGGGTGGTTATTTGTGTCATCATTCTTCCAGCTTCTTGTGACACTTCCTCCTCCTATTGTTGCTCTTGTTCTGCATCTTGTGTATTTGGAGGAGTTTGGGTTTCTCCATGGGTAGGTTGTACTAGTATGGTGAGTTGTTGTTGTTGTGAGAGAATTTGTTGAGCCAAGTTTTCCCATAGAGCACTATCATTATTAATCTATTTTTGATATTCTTCCAATTTCTCGCTCACTTGCTCGCTGAAGTCTTTGGTTGGCTCTTGACCTTGTTGCTATGTTTCTCAACCTGCGATATATTTCAACAAGTTTTCTACATCTCGTGGAGTGAGAACAGGTCTCTCATCATGCTCTTCATCTTGTCCTTGTCCCATTTCCCCCTCTTCACCTTGTTGTTTCTCCTATGGGCCCTAATCATTTGTGTCCATGGAGGTTACCTATGTGAGTTCTGAAACCTTTTGTATGGCACCCCCCCTTCATTTCTCTACACTAGAAGGAGTCATTATTTTCCTCTTCTTGGACTCTACCTTCTTTGGCGTTGGCTTAGCCTCCTCTTGGTCTGAGTCTGACTCTAGATTATGAATAATTATTGTCTCAGTTGTGGGAGTCATTGTAGGCACAGGCATTTGTGAAACAACAAAAGGTGGGGTGACCATTGTTGTAACCAAAGGTGGAGGCGTCGTCGACACAGCTGGTGCAATAGATGCAATTGATGTGGTGGCAAGAGTTGTTGTTGCAGAGGTAGTAGCAGTGGTGGTAGGAGTGGTGGTAGTCGTAGTGGTAGAACTAGAAGGTCGAGCCTCTTGAGAAGCTTGTTCTTTCGTTGCTACAACACCTATAGACACTTAAAAATAATTATTTTTAATTTTTTTTAATTCCTCACATAATTAATTAATTAATTATGTTAATTCAAACTCTCCTCAATATTAATTAAATATAATTAATATTGTCACTATGGTATGTGACTGATTTATTTAATAAATCAATCCCTTTGTTTATTCTTCTAAAAATTAAATCCTCACAAATCTCCCTCTTAGCTAATTAATTTCAATTAATTAGTTAACCCACATGATTCCTACAAACCATCTTCTTAATTCATCATTAACCTAATAAATCTTCTAGAAACTCCCTAACTCACTTAACCTTATTCTTCTAATTTTTAATTCCCTCCACTCATTCTCTCTCCTAGTCAAATCCTCCTACAACTCCTAATCCCACCTAACATTTCCTCTAATCCCCCTCCTAATGAGTTGCTAATGGCTAATCATGATGATTAGCCACAAAGTCAACCCCTTGTCCCTTCCATCCAACCACTAGCTTTTAATGCTCTTTTCCTAGGAGGATGTGAGATTTTTGAAATCTCACAATCCTCTAGGCATCTCCTCTCCCAAGGAATTTTTAATTCCTTCTTATTCCTCTAATCCCCATGATCATCCCTTTTTGGAGAATTTTTAATTCCTCTTCTCCATTCTTCAATGAATGTCACATCCCTTGCTCCTCTCAAGGTACATTGGGATGTCTTCCCAATGCACCTTGCTCTTCTCAAGGTACCTTGGGAAGTCTTCCCAATACACCTTGAGGAGTGTGGAGACAAGAAATGCCTTTACGACATATCTCTTGGTCTCCACACCCTCTCTTGGACCTTGTGTGAGCTCACAAGCAATCCTAGCCCTTCATCTTGGATCCATCCCAACCGTCCATTCTTCCTCTCCTCTTCCTATAAATTGAGGACTCCATCCCTTCATTGATCATCTCCAAGTTTAGTAATCTTATGCTATCCTTTTGAGCCCAGGAAATCATCTTGGCAACCTTATCATGTTCAAATCATATCTCATCCACACTTGAGCATCTCATCCTTATCATCTTCCAAATCCATTCCATTTGTGCACAACATTGGAGAGCCATCCACATCAAGCAAGCAAGAGGAGCACATCAAGTGGAGCATCACCAAGGGGTGCCTTCACTTCATCAAGCTCAATCCGAGGGAGAGGTATAAGGTTTTGTAAGGTATATGCATCTTATTCATGTTTTCATGTGTTTTGGAGTTATGTCTTTGATTTCATATGATTCTATGTTTGACTTGCATGTTTTCTAACTAAATTCACTTCACAAGTCTTTTCCCCTCTTCAACACCTTCAATAGAAAGCCTAACAAGATGAATTTTTTTCTTGTGGTGTGGCCCCTAGGCCGACAGTAATCCCTAAACTCACTTGTTTTGCTAAATATTCGGCCTCTTTCATCTTTTCATTTAACTTTTTCCTCAGTTCTTTTATGGTTAAAGTATTTTCGATTTCCTCCTCTGGGTCCGCAGAGGTGTTCTTCCTCGACTCTAACTGTGTTATCCTTGTATATTCCTTATGTATCCTCGATTGAGGATTGTCAGTCGAGATATTCTTTTGTTTACCTCTGGATACAACTGGTTTAATCCTTAGATTTAACCACTTCTTGGTTCTATCTATTACCGGCTAAGAGATGGTATCAATGTCTACCACTTCTTGTTGTGATCACCCAATTGGAGGAAGTGGCCTCTTATCTATCCTTGTTTCTCTATACACGAGATTTAGAAAAACATCAACATCATGCAACTATTTGGGTAAGTTGGTCTCAATACCAAAATCCCTTATTTGAGGAAGAGTAAGGTGATGGTAGTATTTCTCTCTTGCCTCAAACCTATCCTAGAGATTGGCCCAAAAATCTTCTAGGGTAGGTTGATGTCCTTCATATACTTTGGGAATTAATCCCTTTAGTTTATTGTATGGGTCATAAAATTTCCTAGCGAAATTGAAGGGCTTCAACTGTAGCTCCTACAATTCTTGTTCAGCAGCCTTTGCCACATGAATCTTTGGATATGAAAAGAATGATAAATTTAAGGGGAAATCCTCACATGTAACCCTCGTCTTATGTCTTGAGGACATAAAATTTTGCAAATGCACCATTTTTCTTGCATATTCTAACAAAATTATTCTATTTGTTCAATACCTGGGCAACAAAAATGGTTCTCCAGTGAACCCACTCACTCTCAGATAAGTAGATCGGGAGTTTTGTACAAACCAACACCCCCACTTCTTTACTAACTCCATTCCTTCCTTGCTCAGCCTGAACCCAGTGTCTGCTATTAGCCTTATAATAATTGGAAACAAAAATGTGTCATTGATTCTTCTGTAGTGTAGCTTGGATTCTTTCAGCGGCAACTAGGTGTAGTATTCCCACACAGCATTTTGTCCTTCTTCTTCCCCCAATGTGCCCTCAATCTGCAGCACTAGAAATTGATTGGATCTGGCTACTACCCAAACAATATAAGATGTAAAGAAAAAATTATTCATATTATGTACCTCCTTGAGCTGGTCTCTTATGTTATCTGACAAAATTTTACCCAGTCGTAGTATTGTCATCCATCCAAAATTGTTAGCATGAATGAGAACATCCATGGTTGGAAGTGTCGGTAGGCAGGTTTGCCGAAGGCCTTGCTAAGCATTATTATCAGGTCTCTTTGTGTTTCACTAAAATACTCCCTTAAAATCTCATTTGCCTTTAAGCCTATTTCCCTTTCTTCCTTGAGCCATTCTTCATTCATTCTCTTTTTACATTGGCTCATATTTTGGTTCCATTCTCTTTCTCCATCTTCTTCTCCATGAACTAGTACCTCCTTCCTGGTGGGAATATGGAAGAATAGGGCCAACATATCAGGGGACAAATCAATCACCACTTTTCTATCAATGTCGATACATTGCCTAGTGTCGGGATTATAGAATTGTGCAATTTGCATTATAAACTCTGGGGCCTGCACTGATTATGGGAACACAGTTGCCTCTACCAGACTAGATATTTTAATCTGCATGTATTCTACACTTAGTATGGGTTTCTCCAATTGCTTTTCAATGTCTTCAAGCTCAATATGCTCGATCTCCATGTCTGTTGCCTACTAAATTGCATCTTCTTGCTTTGAGGTGTATGTTCACCCCTGGTATTGGTATTTCATTGTGACTGGGAGCTTCTCAAGATCTTTCGCCTTTGGGGAAGATTCCATTAACACAACTAAACCTACAAAGCCAACCAAACAAGCATCAAACACTACTCAAAGAAACATCACTACAAAAGAAGCTCACTTCGGGACTCCAAGATTCTGAGGTCCCAAGGTGAGAAAAAAAAGAAACTACAAAGAAAACTCAGGAGTTTGTGAACCCGAGGTCTTGATTTTTCAAAATCAACATGACTAATAAATTCAGAACCTCGGGAACCTAAGATACCGAACTCACCAACAACGCAAAAAGCAACCACTTCGGGAAGTTGGGAACCCGGATTTCCAAAGTGGTGAAACTACTAATTATAGAAACAAACCGGGGACTTCATGGTTCCAAAGTTCCGAGGTGGCACTCTAAGATGCAACATGAAACTCTGGACCAAAGTCCAGACAAACTAAAAAGATGAAGCAGAAAAGAGGTTTTAGGATCCCAGAGCTGAGGGGTTCTGAATCAAACAAACATGCAAAAGAGAAACTAATTCGGGAACTCGAGAGCTCAGGATTCTGAATTAATTTAAACAAGACCTAAAAACCACTAAAACTATCATTTTGGGAACTCGGGAACCTGAGTTTCCTAATTGATGGAAAACAAACCAATGGCCCCTATTTTGGTAACTCGAGAACCCAGGTTTCCGAAGTAGGGAAAAATCAAATGACCAAGGAAAAGACTTATCATTTAGGGGACTTGAGAACATGAGTTTCTGAAATGATAAGACAATGAAAAAAACCACTAACCTAGAATCTCGGGAAGCCAAGTTTCCGAGGTTAGGACAAAATAGAAAACCACAAGAAAAACAAGCAAACCAAGCAAAATCTAAGAAAACAAAATGAAAGCACACAAAATCTAACCTATCATGCACAAAAATCTGTATGAAGGAGGTGAGAAGAGCACCTACCTGGCACGAAGATCACCTACTCATTAAATAAGACTTGAATATATCAATAGAGGGTAGCATCATTTTTCCAATCAAACACACTTCTTGGTTCTCAAATCTACTTCCCATGAGGAAAAATAGAGAGACAAGGCTATGTGTTGATTGTAGGGAACTAAATAGAGATTCACTCAAATATTATTACCCACTACCCTCTATGGAACATTTTTTTTCCTTTTATCAGGTTTTGAGAGGTTCTCACTCCTTGATGGGTATTATAGTTATAACCAAATTTTGGTGAAAGAAGAGGACTAATACAAGACATCTATTAGCAGCTCAAGGATTAGAAGAAAATCCAACTTTAGGCTACAACAAATTATCTACAGTATAGAAATGGATCATCAACCAACTTTAAGAGACATAACCCTTCATTGAAATTTTCATATATAATGGTTGTAAATTATATCCAAAAATATGATTAAATGCTAATTGAGAGATAACTGTGAGATATGCATGAAGCAGAGACTAAGACTTACATTTTGATGATGATCTATAGTTGTGTATTATGATGAAAGAATATTTCTTTTGTTGATGATGATGTCTAAATGGTGTATTCTATTAAGTCACTTAAGCATATGATGATTTCTCTTACTATTCCCTCTGGGGTATAAAGTTAGTACATAAAATATCTTTGGGGTACAAATCTTTGGCCTATTCTTTCCAACATTGGGGCAACATTTCAAAGAGCCATGGACACGGATTTTTAGAGATTAATGAAGAAGATTGTTCTTGTTTACCTTGACAATATAACTATTTTTTAAAAGGCTAAAGAACATTTTTATCACCTAAAATAGGTCTTTGATAGGTGTAGAGAATATGGCATATCACTCAATATAGAATATCAGTTAATCTAACGAAATAAATCTTTGTTTTCTATCAAAGTAAACTCCTTGGCCATATTGTGTCAAAACATGGAATTACTATTGATCTAGAAAGGGTAAGTCCTATACTAGCTTTTCCTTTACACATTTATAAGAAATGTTTGAAAAGTTTCCTTATAAGTGGAATTTTATTTAAAATGTATTTTAGTCTTGACTCTATGGGCATGAAGAGTACATTGATTAACAATAGTTTGTCCTTAATGTTTGTAATAAATAAATACATGTTGATTTTTCTATTCTCAATAATTCTAAAGTATTCATTAAGATCCATTCGTGACCATTACTTTATCTAGATACCATTGTACCCTATTATCCTCCCTACATTATTGTATGCCATACCATGGAAAGTCATTATAATATTCTTCTTGACAAATCATGTATTCATGCAATGTTTGTACCATAGTCCTCTCTTCTATTTGACAATTGATAGCATTCCTCTATGGAGGGAAATATTTAATAATCAAATTATATACTAGCCTATTTTAGTATTACTATATTGTTATCATTGTTATTTCTATTCCATCTACTATAGATGCTACTTTTTGTATTAGTCGTACTATATACACCACTAGTATCTCCTCAATAGCTCTTCACCATAGATAGATCATTCAAATTCTTCTAACATATTTATTGGTGATGACATGACCTCCTTAGAGTTTAGCCCTTCTTATTCCGGTCAATGTAAGGCTTACTCTACTCATTTTGACATCCCTCTATAGATAATGGATCCACATTGTTATGATGAAATAACTTCATTATCTTCTATAAATTATATGACTAGTCCCATATATCAAAATATATTTCATTTCAACAAGGTCAATTATGTGGGCCCTCCTCTTTCTAAATTTGAAAATAATTACAAGCCTAGATTCAAAATACTTTTTAAACATGGATAAAATGGAAATGGCCTTGGGAACATAGGGTAAGGATTTAGAGTCCTTCTAGAACATACTTGTATATTTCTAATTTTAGTTTAGGTTACCAGTTGACCTTCTCCTTTATCTAACATACTCTGTTTCTATTGGTTCATACCTCCATGAGTTCTTATTTATGTGGATCACACCTTTCTCCCTAGCAAGAAGTGTTAAATTCCTATTTCATATACTCCTCTTTCATCTAAATACTTGGATGATAATTCCTTCATGTAGATAGTTTATCCTCCTAAATATATCTTACCTATTCTCCTAAAACCTCAGTTAATGACACAAATCACTAGTTCACGTTGTCTACAAATTCCTTAGAGTTTAGTAGTAATAAGTGTCTGAATGTGAAGTTTGTTCTAAAAATGAATATTGCAGTGTCAAAGTTGGCAAAAAATTGTAACCCACTATTGTGGGTTCACCCATGAAGGATTTAGGTTGTGCAAATTAGATTCTTGGAATGAGGATACATAGAGACAAAAATAACAAGAAATTATGGTTATCACAGAAAACTTATGTGGAGAAAATTTTGCAGCACTTCAATACAAAGAATGCACAACCAATTAGTACTCCATTTCCTGATCATACTAAATTATCTTCAAAACAATTCCCTAGTACAAAAGTAGAGAAGACACAAATGTATCATGTACTATACTCATCAGTAGTTGGAAGCCTTATGTTCACCATGGTGTGCACTAGACCAAACATTTTACAAGCAGTGAGAGTTGTCAGTAAGTACATGGTGAATCTTGGTACTAATCATTGGACAACGGTGAAGTAGATTCTCAGATATTTGAGAGGCACTTCAAATGCTTCTATCTATTACAGTGGAAGTAGTCTTCAAGTTAATGGGTATGTGGATGCAAATTTTGGTGGAGACAAAGATAAGAGAAAGTCTACAATAGGTTATATTTTCTGCTTAGTTGGAGGTGTTATTAGTTAGGTGTCAAAATTGCAGATAGTGGTGGCATTATCTACTACTAAAGTAGAATATATGGTGACAACACAAGCTAGCAAGGAGGAAATGTGGCTTCATAGACTTTTGGGTGAATTGCAAGTGAAGCAAGATAACATGGTGTTGCATTGTGACAATTAAACTGTGTTACACTTAACACAGAACTCTGCATACCATTCCAGAACAAAGCATATTGGTATTCAATATCACTTTGTTCATGAAGTGGTGGAAGGAGGACAAATCTCTTTGGCCAAGATTCACACTAATGTAAACCCTGTAAATATTATGACGAAACCTATTAGTAGAGAGAAGTTCATTTGATGCAAAAATTATCTTAGTCTATAGATTATGTGATGATAGATAGCATTGGCAATGGTCTTTCAGTAGAGGGATTATTCATGAGTTTGAAATTTGACTTCAAGTGGGAGAATATTCGAATGTGAAGTCCAAATTGGTTTCTCATCTAGCAATGGTTGAGTCATCTTGGATTCTCATCTAGATGTGGCTGAGTCATCATGGATTAGGACTCTGCAACTTGGTTGTTTTATGCTCCTTGAAATCATATTTTGATGTACAGTTTTGAGATTGTTGTAACTTTGTAATTCCTGAGAATTAATACAGAAGATATTTTGCCCATGGCTTTTTACTGGTATATTTTTACTAGGTTTTTTCATGTAAATCTGACTGCTATGCGATTTTGTTCTTCTTTGCAATTTTTTACACTTGTATTTTTTCTTACAGTAAGTTTACCTTTTATTCTTGTAGTGGTGTTGCTTCATTTATTAAGATGCATGAAAAAAAAACAATTGAGTATATAAACATAAATTTAAGGTTCTTTAATATTTTATTAGGTTCTAGGAATAATAGATTAAGAAAACTCTAGATGATGATGGACCCCATAATATAGCTTAAGAAACAATGAAAATTATAAACATGAACTTAAGTAATGTCAAGTGAATATTAAATGAGTTATTTAAAGAAAAGGTAGTAATATTTTTTTAGGATTTGAACATAATTTATGAATTACTATTTTTTTTAAATTAAAATCATTTCAATAAAAATTAAATATTTCTATAAAATACTACTAGCTTTAATCAAAACCAAAAGTAGGCATCATTTTGAGCATCTTAAATTAAAGTTAAAATAAAGTTATATTTAAACTCTAATATACATTAAGGAAATATGAATAAATGTGAGAAATTTTTCTAAGAATTTTTTTGTAAGTAAATAGTTATTTATGTTTTTTCAATGTAACTTTTTCAAAACATTGACAACCATATTTTTAATCTTCCCAACTTTTTAGATTTCAAAAATGATGAATGAAATGATAGTTGTAGATGCTTATCAAGACATCTATCTATTAATAATTTGAAGTTTGGACATATAAAAAAATAATAATATTTACCCAATAAAATTATAACGAATCATATATTGTATTTTGAAAATTTTCCAGTTTCCTAAATAAATCATTTTAATTAATCAAATTTTCATTAAAAAAATTGTCACCATTAGAAATGAGGTGACAAAAGTCTATGAAGACTCCCAACTTATGATTTACCTAGAAAAGGTAGGGTTGGCAATTCCCAAATTGAATTTTACTACAATCTGGAAATAAATTTTAAAAAGATTTAAAAGATAGAAATAAATATCCATTACTTGCATATACTTATTTTGAAAAATAAAGCATATAAAGGTATATATTTAAATTTTTTATAACATATTTAAATATATTAAAAATATATTTGTGATAGAATTATAACATTAATATTTAGTAAATATATGATGCGATGCTATAATAATGTTTAATTAATTAACTTTAAAGATACTTCCATATCAATTTAGTATTAATGTTTGTAGACATAATCACAACAATTAACTCTACTATATTATTTTACATGCATAAAGTCAACATTGGTTTGTCTGAGCTTTAAGACACATACAACATATGGTTTTGTCCTGTTAACACAAATTTCATCCTCGTCAACACATGTATTTGTGAATAACACGAGAAATTGAATCAAAATCATAAAATAATGCACTCTATGATTGAATATACTCTAGGTGTTAGCCAACATTTTATTTCAGTTAAATAAAAAATTACAGTCAAAGTCTATTCCTAAAAAATGCTAAAATAACTTGCCCAAAAATGATCCAAATGCTCTGTGGTTTAGGAATAAGGAATATGATCATGTCCTCAATAAAAATCCAACTCCACAAGATCTGGTGAGCCAATGCAAGAAAATGCATAATGAAATGCTGAAACTGCAAACCAGAAAACAAACAGAAAAGAAATATATTTTTGGGTTGATGAAATATTGCCAAGAACCGGGGATGTTCCTTCATCACCTCCAATCGTAGATCTGTACTTCTGAGATCAACATCTAAAGATGTATTATCTTTTCCTAGCTTCCATCTAACATATAAAGGGGTAGTAACAGGTTTGCAATTCTCCATATCAAACTTTGTTAACATCTCTTTAATATACTTAGCTTGAGAAATAAATATTTCATCATCCAACTGAGTAACTTGAAGACCAAGAAAAAATGGTGTTTCTCCAAACATAGACATCTCAAATTCTTTCTACAAATTCTTTACACAAACCATCACTTCCTCCAAAAATAATATCATCAACATAAACAACAACAATCAACAACTTAATGTCTTCAACCTTGAAATAGATATTGTTGTTTGTAGTACCTTTCCTAAAATTTTGTTGTAACAAATATTTGTCCAGACTTGTATACCAAGCTCTAGGTGTCTGTTTGATTACATATAATGCCTTCTTTAATTTGTAGACAATGTTTGGATCATGTGATAGTCCAAATCCATCTAGTTGTTCAATGTATACTTCTTCCAATTCTCCATTCAAAATTATTGACTTAACATCCATTTGATATACTTTAAAGTTCTTATAGGTAGAAAACACAAGAAACATTCTAATAGCTTCCATCCTATCAACTGGGGCAAAGGCTTCTTCAAATTCAATACCTTATACCTAAGATTAACATCTACATACCAACCTTGTCTTGGTCTTATGACTTGTCCTTGCTCATTCAATTTGTTCTGGAACACCCACAAGTAGTTCCTATCATACATTTTTATTTAGTGGTCTAAGTACTAGCTGCTAAGCCTAATTCTTTTGTATCTAATTCAGTTCTTCTTCCCAACTTTCTTCTTTTCTTTCTTCTTCATATGATTTAGGTTCAATGAGTGAAAGAAAATAGCAATTAGTTTTTTCATTTACGTGTGTAGCACTTCTTCTTGTCTAAACTCCTTTATTCTTGTCTCCAATTATTTGATCTTCTAAATGATTCCTCTACACATATTTTGGGGTTTTGATTGTTTTCTCTAGTTCTTCTTTGTCTTCTTCTTCATCTTCATTGCTTCCTTCCATAGTTGACTTTTCTTCTACAATAACACGAATGGTCTCAAATTAAATCTCTCAAACAAGTTCAGGAGCAGTCTAATCCCATGCCTTGCATATTTTCACATTTGTACTCTCCACTATCTTGTTAAATATTTTATTGTAACACCGATAATCCTCATTGTTCATAGTGTATCTCGAGAATATTTCTTCATTAGCTCTGGTATCAAACTTTCTGAGGTCATTTTCTATGGTCATTCTCATCTCTTCTGATATATCACTTAATCTCAAAGATTCTGAAATATTTCATAGTAAGTGGTCTTCCATACCACAACTCATAAGGTGTCTTTGTGTGATTTATTCTTATCTAAACCTTGTTAAAAATGTGAACAGAAATATGCACAGCTTCTTTCCAATACACATTAGTCAAGTTAGCATATTTCGTCATAGTTCTAGTCATCTCACTAATATTTCTATTCTACCTTTCTAGTACACCATTATGCTGAGGAGTTCTCAGAGGAGAAAGATATCTCCTAATACCATATTTCTCACAGAATTTTTTTAAATTCATTTGAAGTAAATTCTCCAAATCTATTAGATCTCAAACATTTGATCCTAGCATCAACTTGATTTTCTATCATTGACTTGAAAACTTTAAATCTTTCAAAAGCTTCATTTTTTTCTGTTCTCTCATTCCCATGAATTTCCAGAATTATATGGGAAAATAATTTCAACCTAAACTTTCTAGGTTAAAAGTTTTCCATCCAATCAGATTAAAATATTTTAAAACTAAAAAGCAATCAGATTTACTCATTTTCCAAAAATAATTCTTTTCCAACAATTAAAAAGCAAAAGTCAAATGGAAAGGTAAAAAGAAAAGCTTTGTTTATGTTATTTTCTATTTTCCAAAATACTTTCCTTCAACATAATCATTTAACATTTAAATGTCTAGGCAATAATTTACTTCCTTCCACAAAATACATTAATGCAAATTTACACAATGAAATAAGCCATTGAACCATTTAATCTAGCACTTTATTAATTTAATTAAATCAATAGATTTAAGAGTATAATAATTAACTAATTATGCCAACATAAGATAGCATCACCCATTTAATTAAATAACCATTCAGATGAATGAAAGCACACAAAATGAAGGATGATCAAATGATGACTCACAAATGGCCAAACCAAAGCACTATGATTCGTATACCAGCCAAACAGGAAAGACAACCAACTAACAAACACTCACACAAGTGTAAGTGCAAGTCAAGATAGGGTCCAACAACTATCTCCTCCACTCCCATCAAACATATAAGGCATGCTCAGACCTGTGAAACCAGGTGGAGTTGATACCCCGTACCTACCCAATACTTGTACCTGCAATGTCCTGCACCAAAGAACCACACATGCATATAGACCAATATATATACATACATGGCACACACACCGATGAAGGAGAATCATGACATTCCCTATCTCACTGGAGTGAGTGAAGGAAAATCATCCCCTCACATCCCATACACATGCAAACACGCAACATATAAATAACGCATCACACATATAAGGTAAAAGTGTCAGTCCATGATAATGATCCATAAAAATAACATTAATCATAAGCTCTAAGATATTGCATAAACTCATACACCATACATCCAAATAAAGCATGAAATAACATCACATATAATTTGAATTGAAATACAATAATGTTCCATTGAACAGTCAACTGAAGTCAATCAAAAACATACAAAAAGAGTCTGAATGAGGAGGGGTACTATAGTTCATGGTTGTTCTTGTTGGAAGGCCCATGGAAGGGTGTCAAAGGGTTAATTTGTTTGAGAGTGTCTAATTCATGATGTAAGTTGATTATTAGTGAGGTTAGTAACCTTGTGAGGACTCTTGTCACTTTATGAAGAGCAATCACCTTTTTTATTAGGTGAGTTGGGAAAAAGCAATATCCCTAGTTGGTTAATTTTGTTGGATGCTCTGCATCAAATTGGTATCAGAGCAAGGAAGTAGGTCCTTCAAGAAGACAATTGGGATTTGAGAGAAGAGTGAGTATGGGGTTGAAGATAAGATTCCTCCTAAGAGTGTGGGTGTTGTTGGAGAGTTGTGGGAGTTGAAGGAGAACAATGCAAGGTTGCAAGAATCCTACAATGTTGCGATGGCAAGGTTTTAAGCCTTAGAATCTAATCAAAGAAGGAATGTTGATATAGGGGATGTGAGTGATGAAGAGGAAGAAGAATAAGAGTTCCAAGAAGCATAGGGGGAAGAGTAAATAGATCCTTAAGAGCAACGGACACTCAAAGGCAGTGAAAGGTGATCAATACAAGGAAAGAGTTGACCTACATATGTATGGTGGGAATCTTAATGAAGAAGAGTTACTTGATTGGGTTGAAGCCATGGACACTTATTGTGAGAGTCAAGATGTACTTGATGATCAGAAGGTCAAGGTGGAAAAGACCAAGTTGAAGGGACATGCACTTCTATGGTGGGACTATGAGAAAGTAGAGAGAAGAAAGAAAGGCAAAGCCAAGACCATATCTTGGGACAAGATGATTGCAAAACTTAAAGGTAAATTTGTTCCTAGAAACTATGAAGTTCAGTTGTTTAAGAAATTGTAAGGTTTAAAATAGAGGGATTTAGATGTGAAGACATATACTGATGAGTTTTATAAGTTGAGTATAAGAGTAGTAAGGGATGAAGATGGAGTTGAAAAGGTGGCTAGGTACCTTCATGATCTTAGATTAAATATTCGGGATGAATTGGTTATTGCTAACCCAGGAACTGTGGAATAATATTTTCAATTGGCTATCAGGGTGGAGGAGAAGATAAAGAGAAGACAAGAGAAGTCTACTAAAGGAAAAGGAAACAATGAAAGAGGAAAAGAAAATTTCTCTACAAGGAAACAATATCATGAGGATCAAGAAGAATCAAGTAAAGGTAAGGAATAACGTGTTGATACAAGAGGTGGCTTTAGAGGTTCAAAGAGAAGATTTGAAGGAGGAAGGAACTCCAATGCCTTTATTGGTTGATGCTACAACTACCAGGAGTTTGGGAACCCATCATTTAAGTGTCTTGAAAAGCAAGGCTCCTCAACTAGTGGTGGTGACAAAAGAAGCGAAAAGAGAGTCCACTGTGTGCAAGAAGAGGATGATGAGAGTGTTAACTCTCCACTCAAATGTGCTACTCTTGAAGTAGGAGGGGAATCTTTGATGGTAAGGAAAACTTTGTTGCAAGCACCTAAAGAAAGGAATATGAGCCAAAGGAGGAATTTATTTAGAACTGCATGTAAATGCAAAGGTAAAGTCTGTAAGATAGTCATTGATTCAGGTTCACAAGATGATATGGTGTCTAATAAGATGGTGACTAATTAAAAATTGGATATGATACCACATAGGGAACCTTATCATGTTTCTTGGGTGAATGATAGTCAAACTCCCGTAGTCAATGAACAAGCTTGTGTGGACTTTCAGATTGGTGGATATAAAGATAGAATTTTGTGTGATATTTTACCTATGGATTGTTGTCATGTGCTTCTAGGAAGACCTTGGCAATTTGATAGGAAGGCACTATATGATGGTTGTGAAAATACCTATCTTATTAAAAAGGATGGAAGAACATTCAAACTAACTTGTTTGTAGAAAAATGAGAAGGTGAAGGGAAATGCAAAGATGGTGATGTTTGGCAAGAAGGAACCTCTCAAGAGTAAGGATCTTGAAGCCATTCAAAGGCTTGATAATAATGAGCCACCCAGATTGCTTGAAAAGGTAATGATTGGGTCAATCATGTGTCCACTTGTGAAGGAAATTTTTTTTCATGAGATACAAATTGTAGGCATAGAAGGTTTGGTTTAGAAGGAAAGAATTGAGAGTGTGTTGGAAAGGGTGCAAGTGCAAGCACCTCATGGAAATTATTGGTGTAAACCAAGCATGATGATAGTTTGTAATCCTTTATGGTCTAATATGAAATTTTGTTCTACTATTTATCCTTTTTTTCCAAGTGTTTCAATTGTGCAACAACAACATGGAGTTAGATTTCCCTCACGGGACATGAGTTCTCTTATAGGGGGTGTATGGTGCAGGAGCACCTAACTTACACTCAAGACTCTATGAGGCTAAATGTGAAAATTTTGTGTTTTTAAGTGTCAAGGATGTAAATAAGGTCTTTAGAGACCATTTGTGTTGTAATAATTTCATTAGGACCATTGGATGTTAGATCTACTCTTAGTTGAGTCAAATTGTCAAAGTTACTCAAAATTTGTCAAAATTGAAAAAAGTTGTCATTATGTGGACAATGTGTCTCAATAGGTAAAATTTGATGAATAATGTGATGTAAGGATTTTTTTTTACCTATTTGGACCTTTTTTGATGATTTTTGGGTCATAGGAAGGTTTAGAACTAAAAGTTGTCAATGTTGCAAAATGTTGTCACAAAGTTGTCAAGTTTTCATTTACACAAAAAGTTGCATCATTGTACCCAATGTACATATGGTTTTAAATGTAGTGGGAGAAGTTGTAACCACCATTTGGATGCATAAATAGACCTTGGGAAGGTTGAATCAAGTTTTTTGTTGAATGTATTGGGGAGAAATTAATAAGCATCTTGAAGTTTTCTGCACTTTCCTGTCTTATTCCACGTGATAATCTTCTCTAAGGGTTTTTTCATTGCCAAATTTTATTCATCTGCTTTGAAATATATTTTTTATGGTGTATGAATGATTCTTCCTCCATTTCCAAGTGGTTTCATTTGGTTTAATTGAGTATAGAAGAAGATATCTTGTTTTTTCTAGAATTTGTCAAAACCCCAAACTAGGGTAATCTGAGAGAAAGAAAAATGTATTGTGTTTTGTTTCCACATTGAAAGGATCTCCCAATGAATATAAACTCTTTTAAATATGTATCTTCATTTCTCTTAAGCTTTTCAGGTCTTCAAGATGCAAATTGCATGTGTTGAAGGTGGATGCAAGACTGAAATCAGTGTCTCTATCTGCCATGATAGTGGGGTTTTGAAGAACCTGAATGGAGTACAAGGATCCTTGAAGTTTTTTGAGTGTTATTAGGTTGTATGGTGTTGACACAAGTCTATGAAAAACTATATTTTCCTTTGATCATACCAAAGTGTTCAATGTTTATTAACTGCCCTCTAAACATGGATGTAACTATCACATTAGGACACCAGATTAGGTTTTATTATTTTGCAAATTCAATAGTTGATCGTTGGGGTTGGTGTTGAGGTTGGATGTCAGAGGAATGGTAGGTTGGTCCTCCATCTTCATCAATTGCATTGGGAGGGCTAAAAATAGTAGGTATGTCCTCTTGGTGTTGTTTTGTCTTTGTGAACAATGTTAGGATAATAAGGTGTCAAGATGCTTTCTAGGGTGGTTGGGGGGGTTGAGACTTGTGTTTTGGTTATGGTAGAGAGAGTCATTGATGTGTGCTTGAGTAAATTTGGTTTTTTGTGTGCCTAATTGGTGATGGAAGTTGAATCCTCAAGCATACTTGACTATCATAGAATGACAGTGTTGCAATAGTAGCATATATTGTGACCTTATGGGTCCAGTAGGGAGGCTAAAGGTTCATGGTTGTTCTTGTTGGAAGGCCCATGGAAGGGTTTCAAAGGATTCATTTTTTTGAGAGTATCTAATTCATGATGTGAGTTGAGTATTAGTGAGGTTAGTAACCTTGTGAGGACTCCTATCACTTTATGAAGAGCAATTACCTTTTTGATTAGGTGAGTTGGGAGAAAGAAATCTCCCCAATTGGTTAATTTTGTTGGATTCTCTACATCATTAGGTTAATATGTTTCAAATTTTTGTACTATCAAAAAAATTATGGGTAAAGAAATCAATTTTACATACAATTATACTGATTGAATTTGGCTCTAGTCCTCTTCTAAGTGTTGGAATGTGAAGTCCAAATTGGGTTCTCCTCTAGCAGTGGTTGAGTCATGTTGATGGGTGTTTTGACACACTCACCAACAATCAAGTAGTGTATGTGGACACTCACCATCTCTCCTAAAAAGAAGCAAGTTTTGGGAAACTAACTACTCCAAGGTCTCTATAGTCGGGTCTCAACGGTGATGGGAAGCTCAATGGTTCATGCGATTATACCTGTCAAGGGGCTTGCTGGTTGAAACAACTTTGAATTACCTCCTTTTTTTTGTATTTTATGATTTAGATTCTCTAAAAAAATAAATAGCAAAAGATAGATCAGGGAAACAAGCAAATAACAATGAAATCAACACAATAACAACTGAATGAACCACGCGGTTAGAATTTCATAACCCAATATCATCAATATTACTAAATTGGCATTCAAATGATGAACTCCAAAAAATATATAAAGTCAGACAACTTCACATACCAATGGAAATGAATATCATCAAACCAATAATCACCCTATCAATTTAATCCTCATATACCATTTACATGTGCAATATGATTCATAAAATAACAAAGTATCCAAAAGAACTAGTTGTTGATTCAAATAATAGAAGTTACTAGATAACGAAGAACATAACCATATCAAACACACAAGTAGACTAGACAATCCACAAGTTTATTTTTGTATTAAACTTCAAAGAGTATCACAAAATCTTCTAAACTAATAAAAATCCCTAAAAGAATCTCTAAATTGGACCTCAAATCTTCAATTCACAGACCCTTACAATGAATCAAAATTTTTAATTTATAGAGTTAAAATCCTAAATTATAGGAATTAAAAGCTATTTGAACTGAACATTACAAAAACAAGGAGTTGTAGTTGACATGCAAGTCTCTTCCTTAAACTTCAGTGAAACTACTAGCCAACTATTTGTAAGGAAACTCAGGTGCGGAAACAACTTCCTACACTAGTCTCTAGAGGAAAGTATTGTGCAAATTATTTTAGATCCTTACAATTTTAGATTTTTTAACTACTTTAACAAAGATATTTCAGCCATATACCATGCATACAGAAAATAGAGAATGACACAATGATTTACCTGGGGGAAAACCTTTCGGTAAAAAACCCCAGCACTCCAAAACCTGCACAATGTATTATCTTCAACACAACTGTTACAACACACTTGCAATGCAAGTTCTTTCATGAGACAATCGACACTTCAAGACAAATCCAGTAGCACGATATCATACCATCAATACACTCTTTTCATATCACAGTCTGTAACCCTAAAAAATGCTTATGCGCTTTCCTTTTTAGGGCAACTTCCAAAGATAGCCGTATTAGGGTTTTACCATTCTCTGAGAAAATAGAAACCCTAAAAAAAATTTCGAGGCGATGCCCCGAACCCCACAATTGAGGAAGAGTGTATAGTACTCAACTTTATCAATTGCCACATGTCTTGCGTGTCTTCACCCATCATTGAAATCTCCTAGAAATAGCTCTTACATTTCATAGGAATCTGTCATAACCATTTCAGCCATGATCTCCTTACACACAATTCAGGATGCCAACACATCAAGTGGAGTGACACATCAACATGCCAACTAGACATGTACACTCACACTTAATTACATTATTTGCAAGAAATACATTTTACAAAACAAATAATAAGAATAGGAATTATCCAAGGTTGAGACACCTTATTCCTAACACTATTAATACGAAACATGCGTTCTTGAAATTGACCGTTACAGCCGTGCAAAATTTTGCCCAAAAACTAAAGTCGGTGTTGTGTAGCAGTTGAACTCTCGACCTTTGTGGTAATAAAAAATATCTTCAAAAAGAAGTCAAAATTGCATGTGCAGCAACTATATGTTCATCCTTTACTCCTTTTATAGCTCTTATAGTTACTAATAAAACATGCAACTGTGTCTTCAGGATGATCAGCAACATATGAAATTTGGAACTCAACCAACTTATCAATTACTCCCTCCGCATGTATACACTAAGAAGTAAAAAATGAGTACCTATCCATTAACCCTAAATTAAACTCCACTATAGGTGCAAAGTGATGAGCTGCATATTGGTCCCATTGATCTAGCACTACGCCTTCCTCCAGGCGATTATCTCAAAATTTCGTGACCATATGCCCCTAGCAACTTCTTTACAAAATTCTCATATTTACTTATTGACTTAAAAAGGGGAGCATGTGCCTCCCAAATCCTCGACCTACACTGCTCAAGAACTTCTATCGTAAATTCTATTACAAAAATATAACACTGCAAACTATCAAAATCATCTCCTCCGAGGAAATCTTCATTTTTACATACTTCTTCACCCAAGGCCAATATTTTATTTAAGTTTTTACACTGCTTGGTGAAGTCTCTAATTCTTACTTCCCAATTTGTTCATCAGTCTCTTATTGCTTTCTTTGTTTTGAGGACCCTTTCATAAATTCCCATTGTATGTTATAGAAAAAGTTTTACCTTTGAAATATTATCCTTTGCCCATGATTGTGTAGTAGTTGCTACCTTCCTTATTTCAATTAAATCTCTAACATCACCTTCTAGGAGTGTTGATGTGGATGGAAATGTGTCATCACCCCTTGAATCTAAAGGCTTCCCCATCTCCATAAGAAATTTCTTATATTGTTCTAATTGTGCATTTACCTACAGCTGGGAGTTATGCTTCTTCTCCATTGTGCTCCTCACTATACTAGTAGAAAACTCCAAAGTGTCCAACCCTCCCCACTTTCTCTGCCTCCCAAGTCTAACTTGTGACACTTTATATTTTGAAGGACCTTCTCCTTCAGCCTCCATAGGAGATGCGATATCGGTGATTACTTCACCAGAGCCAATTCCAGATAAATGATGAATCATTTTGGCCCTCTTTGTTTTCTTTGGCTCCTTAGTAATAGCTTGCTGCAATGAAATTTTAGGTAGCACCACCTTTTTCTTCTTATTAAAAGTGAAGGTTAACCATTGTGGTGTTCCTTCATCTGTATTTCCTCCTTGGGTGGTTATTTGTGTCGTCATTCTTCCAACTTCTTGTGACGGTTACTCCTCCTATTGTTGCTCTTGTTCTGCATCCTGTGTATTGGGAGGAGTTTGGGTTTTTCCATGGGTAGGTTGTATTGGTATTGTGAGCTGTTATTATTGTGAGAGCATTTTTTGAGCCAAGTTTTCTTGTAGAGCGCTATCAATACTAAGCTATTGTTGATATTCTTCCAATTGCCCGCTCACTTTCTCATTGAAGTCTTTGGTTGGCTCTTGACCTTGTTTCTCTATTTCTCCACCTGTGATATCTTTCAACAAGTTTTCTACATCCCATGGAGTGAGAACAAGTCTCTCATCATGATCTTCATCATGTCCTTATCCCATTTCCCCCTCTTCACCTTGTTGTTTCTCTTGTGGGCCCTGATCATTTGTGTCCATGGGGGTTACCTATGTGAGTTCTAAAACCTTTTGTATGGCAGCCCCCCTTCATTTCTCTGCACTAGAAGGAGTCATTATTTTCCTCTTCTTGGACTCTACCTTCTATGGTGCTGGCTCAGCCTCCTCTTGGTCTGAGTCTGACTCCACATTATGAATAATTATTGTCTCAGTTGTGGGAGTCATTGTAGGCACAAGAATTTGTGAAACAACAAAAGGTGGGGTGACCACTTTTGTAACCAAAGGTGGAGGCATTATCAGCATAGCTGGTGTAACAGATGTAATTGATGTGGTGGTGGGAGTTGTTATTCCAGAGGTAGTAGCAGTGGTGGTACCAGTGGTGGTAGCCGTAGTGGTAGCACTAGAAGGTTGAGCCTCTTGAGAAGGTTGTTCTTTCATTGCAAGAACACCTTCAATGGTGGGCCTAACATGATGAATTTTCTGCTTGAGGTGTGGCCCCTAGGCCGGCAATAATCCCTAAACTCACCTGTTTAGCCAAATATTTGACCTCTTTCATTTTTTAGTTTAACTTTTGCATCATTTCTTCTATGGTCAAAGGATTTTCAACTTCCTCCTCTAGGTTCGTAGAGGTGTTCTTCCTTGACTGCAACCGTGTTCTCCTTGTATATTCCTTATGTATCCTCAATTGAGGATTGTTAGTTAGGATATTCTTTTGTTTACCTCTGGATGCAACTGGTTTAATCCTTAGACTTAACCACTTCTTGGTTCTATCTATTACCACCTGAGAGATGGTATCAATGTCTTCCACTTCTTGTTATGACCACCTAATTGGAGGAAGCGACCTCTTATCTATCCATGTTTCTTTGTACATGGGATCTAGAAAAACATCATCATCAAGCGACTATTTGGCTATGTTGGTCTCAATACCAAAATCCCTTATTTGAGGAACAGTAAGGTGATGGTAGTATTTATCTCTTACCTCAAAGCTATCCTAGAGATTGGCCCAAAATCCCTCCAGGGCAGGTTGATGTCCTTCATATACTTTGGACATCTGTAATGCCCCGCCAGGAACCCTAAAGTAAAGCATCACAACTAGGCAACTAAAGGGTGAAATATTATTTTTTTGTTAAAGACTAAGTGTACTAACTATAATCATTGCACGTTTAACAACACAATGGAAGTCTATCATAAGTTTTCCTAAGGGTAAACAATGAAGATTAATTTCAAAGATTATATTAACACCATAGTTAATCCATTTAATTAGATAAATTGAACACTTAAGTTTAAAATCACACATACATCCAAATTTCACAATAAAGAAATAAAAGTATTCCAATGTATCCAATTTCCATAAACCATTTAAACATAAGATCAAAACAATAACATTCATTTCACTGACATAATAATATTACAATATCCATAAATACATGGCTTCCAATAATACCACTGGTTACAAAGATACAATACCAAGGTAACATAAAAGTCTGATACAATGACCACAAGGTCTCAACTGAACAATGATCTCGAACAAGAGCTGGTACATAAACCATGATCCAAGAAACACCAGCAAAGCCTTTCCTCACCTAAAGATACAATCCAGAACATCCGATGGGAAGTGGCACTACCATCCGACCATGTGATCCCGAAATGGAACCACCCCACCATGCTAGGAGATAGTAGAAAGCTTCAAGCAACCAAAGTAAGACAAGTACAAAAGGACTACAAGACTCTGCAACCATCCATGTAACACAACTCACAAAACACTAGTGACTCTAAGAAGAGAGTGTCATCGCATAGCTTGATGGTTACCATGGTACAGCCTCCATAGGTCCTGGCCCCCATACTCGGGTTTCTCCTGGTAACCTCTCCTGAGCCTCTGATTCCAACTAAGTCTCATGCGGACCCTACCAATCCTTTTGTGAAGACAAGGTGGTAAGTTTGCCATTCCAGGCCTTCTTGTAACATCATGAGTCCTGTACAAGCACTCACCTATGCACAAGGCACATTTATCTTAATTAATATTTCAACTACCCACCCCCTAATCAATTATTAAGTTATCACTTTTTAACTAACTTTTGATGGGTTATCTTGTCATCCACTTCAGGCACGGCCCCCGCTCGAAAGCCACTCTCTCTCTTAGGACACTAATAGGAAATGTTTCTCTCTACGAGAACTCTATGGCGAAACAGGCAACCATAAACAATCCTGACAAGCACAGATGATGGATACACAAATACCAACCCAAGATTGACCATTTCGACAAAAACACATAATGGTTAATATCAAATAGGTTATACAACAACACCTGGTCTAGGAGAAATAATAACATAGGACACAATGACAATTTAACCAAAATTGCAATGAAATAAAACTTGATTGAGAACACAATATACGCAAAATCCTATTACAGGCAATTTTTCTTAAAAAAAGCCAAAGCATAAATAACATGCAATTTATAAATTTCCAGATAACAAGAACTTACAACTTTTTAATACCAAAAACATCCATCTTGTCATTTGTCCAAAAAGATTTAAAATACAAATAATTCTCATAATGTATTTTTAACATATTTATTTAAATTAACATTCCAAACTGTAATTAAATAATATTTAAAATAACATTTAAAATATTATAATAACTACCAAAAGAAACATATCTAATATTAAATATATATATATATAAACACATATATGAATATACATATATTTATTTATATACATTTATAATATAATACATAATAATATTTAATTTATCTAACCCCTGGGTACGAAACCCGAAACAGTGGACAGGGTTTAGAAATTAATTAAAAATTAAAAAAAACACTTTAACAATTGCAAAAAGGTCACGGTAGCCTATGCTACCGCCGGTAGCTAGTACTACCATACGGTAGCACTACTACCGTCAGTGGCTAGTACTACCTTCCGGTAGCACTTCTACCGTCTGGTAGCACTACTAACGTAGGTTGCTGCTACCACCGATAGCTCTACTACCGTCGGTAGTACTGTGTAGTACCGTCGGTAGCGGATGCTACCGTAGGTAGTTTTTTTTTTTTTTTAATAATTATTTTATATATATTTTTAAACAGAACAATAAATAAACAATACTTTTTCAATAATTTCATTTTAATAAAATTTAACAACAATAATAACAAATATCCAATAATTTCATTTTAACAAAATTTCAATCCTTCTTTTTTTTCTTTTTTTTTAAATTTAATTAACCCAAATAAATTTAATGTGTAATTAAATTTATTTTCTTAAGGTAAATAAAACCATTTCTCATATAAATAACCTTTCTTACAAATCTTGCAAATTTCCATGCATCCTAAAATCTAACAAATTTTCTATAACAATTTTTCTAATTTTCACAAAATTACATTCTTCCCACAAACAAGAAATACACATCGAGCATGAATTTTCAAACAAAACTCGAATTCACCAAAAGAGGGTTTGTATTTAAAAATAACTTAACACACACACATTAATCAGAGAAGAATAGAAATATTTACTAAAACCCACAACTAAGAATTCATCCAACCTTGTATAGCTTTCCTGGAAGAAATCTGTAGAAGAGCCCTAATCCCTTCAATAACTTCCAATAAATTTCTTCACCTAAATTCTTGACCTATCCCTGTGTGTCCCTGTCCGTGTAACTAAAATAAAGACCTAACCCCTATTTAAACTAAAATCCTAGGTTCAATAGCCTTTCCACAAAAAACCTAAATTTAGAATAATAGTAATTTATTTTATTTTATTTTCTAAATTTATCACATGCAATAATATAAAAAAAAACATTATTCCTTCTTTACTTTTCTCATGCACATTAATTAATTTTCTAAATAAAGAATTAATACAATATTTTAATTCCAATTAATTAATTTTCTAAATAAAGAATTAAAACAATACTTTTAATTCCAATTAATTAATTTTCTAAATAAAGAATTAAAACAATACTTTAATTCCAATTAATTCTTTTTTTTCATTTATTTAATTATAACTTTAGAATACAATTAATCTAATTTATTTTTAAAATAAAAATATATTTTTAATACCATGCAGCTTAATTTAATAATTTCTTTAATTAACTAAATTTATAATCTCAATGCATAAACAATACAATAATGAGATAATTTCATAAACTTAATTAATTAATTAATTAAATCCACTAAAACACTCAAATTAAACAAATCTCAAGCAATTACCCATAAAAGATAAAATGACAAAATACGAAGACCGGACTAACTAACAAAACGATTAACTGACGACACTCATACGAGTGTAACTGAGTAAAATAGGGTTAACTACTATCTCCTCCACTTCCATCAAAAAATATAAAGCACGCTCCAGAATCAAAAATTACAAAGATAGGGGTTCCATGGAACATACCTGCAGCCTCAATGACTGTACCCTGATGATTAGCTTGGCGATCATCTACCGCTTCAAATACTCTATGGGACCTCCCTGCATCTCCTACTATAGGTTCAGGTGTTGCTAGCCTTTGACTACCAATGTTGTGGATAGTTTGAGGGCACTATGCAGCTCTGTGACCAAACTGCCCACAAGAGAAGCAAGCTCCTCTATTACCTATTGGTCCACTAGATTGCTGGAAACTTCCGTGGCTAGGGGTGTAAGATGCACTCTGCGAGGCCTGCCCTGTAGGGCCCTGTTTGCCCCTCTACCAATTCCTACCCTTCTTATACTGAAAATTTCCACCTTGTTGGCCCTTAAATTGTTTAGGTTTTGACTGTTCCTGCTATTGTTTCCCACTCTTAGCGGGTGCTTGAGGAGTTCTAAATGGTGCAATTGACTGGGACTAATTTCCCTGAGCTTTATTTCCATTGGTAGGTGTACTTCCTATCTGCACACTTGTCTGACCACCAAGTACACGACTAAGGTTTATCTCAACTAATCTGGCCTTTGCCATGGCTATCTCCATTGAAGCTGGCTCGAATACCCTCGCACCTCCACTGATACGATCATTCAAACCTCTTAGGAAATGTTGGACAAGCATAGCCTTGTCATTACCAATTTCGACGTATTGTTTGAGCTCAGAGAACCTGTGCTCATACTGGTCTACTATCATCCCATACTGACGCAAGGCATAAAACTCATCTGCTCGAGTCTATCTCCACTGGGGTGAGAGAAATCATGCCCTGAATCTCTCCAGAAATAGTTCCCATGTGACGGTGTTAATGCATACACCGATCTTCTCCTCCTCTAATCTCCACCAGATTGAAGCAAATTTATTTAGACGCATAATAGCACATCTTGCCTTGGTGTTACTGCTGTATGGAAACATAGCGAAACACTGGTCCAAGCCGATAAGCTAGGTCTCTACCTCAAGATCAGTACCCATACCATCAAAGTAAGGAGGATTGGACTTCATCAAGTCTTTTATGTGACCTAAGGAAGGTGGATCTCGGATAGCTGGAATCTCCCCTTGCCTTGGTGATCTCTCTCTCTCTCTTTCCTCTGGAACCTGTTGAAGCGGCTCCTCAACTTGAGCATGAATAGGTTGCTAAAACTCAGGGCTTTGGCCTAACCTAGCGAGAACCTCCTAAAACATCTATCGCAGCTCTTCCCTTTCAGAAAAATGTTCTCCTGCATGCTGAGAGTTCTGATGAATAGATTGTTCCTGCTCCTGATGAACTAACTATTCTGGCTCAACACTCACATGAGTGGGTGGTGGTGAAGGACTATGATGGTCAGAACCATGGCCCCGTCCTCCACCTCTACCTCCTTGGCGACCACCCGTACGGCCACCTCCTCTAGCTTTCTTAGCCATGACTTAGTACCATAAAAGAGAAAAAGGTTCAGATCCATAGCAAGGATAAGTCATGAGAGATACAAACATTTATGACCTAAGCAAGATGGTCAATGAAAGGCACACTACAAACCTAGAGTACCCAGTGTTGAAACTTGGGCTCTGATACCAAATGTAATGCCCTGCCAGGAACCCTAAAGGAAAACAACACAACTAGGCAACTAAAGGGTGAAATAATTTTTTTTTGTTAAAGACTAAGTGTACTAACTATAATCATTGCACGTTTAACAACACAGCGGAAGTCTATCATAAGTTTTCCTTAGGGTAACCAACAAATATTAATTTCATAGATTATATTAACACCACAGTCAATCCATTTAATTAGATAAATTGAATACTTAAGTTTAAAATCATTGATACATCCAAATTTCATAATAAAGAAATAAAAGTATTCCAATGTATCCAATTTCCATAAATCATTTGAACATAAGATCAAAACATTAACATTCATTTCACTAACATAATAATATTACAATATCCATAAATACATGGCTTCCAATAATACCACTGGTTACAAAGATACAATATCAAGGTTACATAAAAGTCTGATACAATGACCACAAGGTCTCAACTAAACAATGATCTCGAACAAGAGCTGGTACATAAACCACAATCCAAGAAATAGCAGTGAAGCCTTTCCTCGCCTGAAGATACAATTAAGAACATCCGATGGGAAGTGCCACTACCACCCGACCATGTGATCTCGAAATGGAACCACCCCACCATGCTAGGAGATAGTAGAAAGCTTCAAGCAACCAAAGTAAGACAAGTACAAAAGGACTACAAGACTCTGCAACCATCCATGTAACACAACTCACAAAACACTAGTGACTCTAAGAATAGAGTGTCATCGCATAGCTTGATGGTTACCATGGTACAACCTCCATAGGTCCCGGCCCCCATACTCAGGTTTCTCCTGGTAACCTCTCACGAGCCTCTGGTTCCAACTAAGTCTCATGCGGACCCTACCAATCCTTTTGTGAAGAAAAGGTGGTAAGTTTGCCATT
The DNA here is from genome assembly GCF_030272615.1 of Cryptomeria japonica. Classification (NCBI taxonomy): domain Eukaryota; kingdom Viridiplantae; phylum Streptophyta; class Pinopsida; order Cupressales; family Cupressaceae; genus Cryptomeria; species Cryptomeria japonica. Next base: position 675,132,496 of record NC_081411.1, read on the forward strand.
CCAGGCCTTCTCGTAACACCATGAGCCCTGTACAAGCACTCACCTATGCACAAGGCACATTTATCTTAATTAATATTTCAACTACCCACCCCCTAATCAATTATTAGGTTATCACTTTTTAACTAACTTTTGACGGGTTATCCTATCATCCACTTCGTGCACGGCCCCCGCTTGAAAGCCACTCTCTCTCTCTTAGGACACTAACAGGAAATGTTTCTCTCTACGAGAACTCTATGGTGAAACATGCAACCATAAACAATCCAAACAAGCACAGATGATGGATACACAAATACCAACCCAAGATTGACCATTTCGACAAAAACACATAATGGCTCATATCAAATAGGTTATACAACAACACCTGGTCTAGGAGAAATAATAACATAGGACACAATGACAATTTAACCAAAATTGCAATGAAATAAAACTTGACTGAGAACACAATATACGCAAGATCCTATTACAGACAATCTTTTCTTAAAAACAGCCAAAGCAAAAATAACATACAATTTATAAATTTCCAGATAACAAGAACTTACAACTTTTTAATACCAAAAACATCCATCTTGTCATTTGTCCAAAAAGATTTAAAATACAAATAATTCTCCTAATGTATTTTCAACATATTTATTTAAATTAACATTCCAAACTGTAATTAAATAATATTTAAAATAACAGTTAAAATATTATAATAACTACCAAAAAAAACATATCTAATATTAAATATATATATATATATAAACACATATATGAATATATATATATATATATTTATTTATATACATATATAATATAATAATAATAATATTTAATTTATCTAACCCCTGGGTACAAAACCCAAAATAGTGGACAGAGTTTAGAAATTAATTAAAAATTAAAAAAAACACTTTAACAATTGCAAAAAGGTCACGGTAGCCTATGCTACCACCGATAGCTAGTACTACCGTCTGATAGCAGTGCTACCGTCCGGTAGCACTGCTACCGTCGGTAGCTAGTACTACCGTCCGGTAGCACTGCTACCATAGGTAGCTGCTACCTGTGTACTACCGCCGGTAGTGGATGCTACTGTAGGTAGTTTTTTATTTTATTTTTTTTATTTTTTTTTTTATAATTATTTTTTTTTTTTTTTTTTAATATATATTTTTAAATAGAACAATAAATAAATAATACTTTTTCAATAATTTTATGTTAATAAAATTTTAACAACAATAATAACAAATATCCAATAATTTCATTTTAACAAAATTTCAATCCTTCTTTTTTTTTTTTTGTTCTTTTAAATTTAAATAACCCAAATAAATTTAATGTGTAATTAAATTTATTTTCTTAAGGTAATTAAAACCATTTCTCAGATAAATACCCTTTCTTACAAATCTTACAAATTTCCATGCATCCTAAAATCTGACAAATTTTCTATAACAATTTTTCTAATTTTCACAAAATTACATTCTTCCCACAAACACGAAATACACATCAGGCATGAATTTTCAAACAAAGCTCAAATTCATCAGAACAGGGTTTGTATTTAAAAATAACTTAACACACACACATTAATCAAAGAAGAATAGAAATATTTACTAAAACCCACAACTAAGAATTCATCCAACCTGGTATAGCTTTCCTGGAAGAAATCTGTAGAAGAGCCCTAATCCCTTCAATAACTTCCAATAAATTTCTTCACCTAAATTATTGACCTGTTCCTATGTGTCCATGTCCGTGTAACTAAAATAAAGACCTAACCCCTATTTAAACTAAAATTCTAGGTTCAATAGCCTTTTCACAAAAAACCTAAATTTAGAATAATACTAATTTATTTTATTTTATTTTCTAAATTTATCACATGCAATAATAAAAAAAAAAAACATTATTCCTTCTTTACTTTTCTTATGCACATTAATTAATTTTCTAAATAAAGAATTAATACAATATTTTAATTCCAATTAATTAATTTTCTAAATAAAGAATTAAAACAATACTTTTAATTCCAATTAATTAATTTTCTAAATAAAGAATTAAAACAATACTTTAATTCCAATTAATTCTTTTTTTCATTTATTTAATTATAACTTTAGAATACAATTAATCTAATTTATTTTTAAAATAAAAATATATTTTTAATACCATGCAGCTTAATTTTATAATTTCTTTAATTAACTAAATTTATAATCTCAATGCATAAACAATACAATAATGAGATAATTTCATAAACTTAATTAATTAAATCCACTAAAACACTCAAATTAAACAAATCTCAAGCAATTACCCATAAAAGATAAAATGACAAAATACGAAGACCGAACTCACTGACAAAACGACTAACTGACGACACTCATACGAGTGTAACTGAGTAAAATAGGGTCAACTACTATCTCCTCCACTTCCATCGGAAAATATAAGGTACGCTTAGCCCTTTGAAGCCAGGTGGAGACGATACCCCGTACCTACCCGATACTTGTACCTGCAATATCCTGCATCACCGAACCACACATGCATATATATATAATATACAAAACACAGCATACACACCGATGAAGGAGAATCGTGACGTTCCCTGTCTCACCGAAATGAGTGAAGGAAAATTGGCCCCTTGCATCCAATACACTCGCAAACACACAACATATAATTCCACATTGCATAAATAAAGTAAAATGTTAGTACATAGCAAAAATACATAAAATGCCATAAATCACAAGTACTAAAATACTGCAAATAAATTATACATCTCATCTCCAAATAAAGCATAATGTCATAAAAATCTGAATAATATGTCATGGTAATGTATCCACTGAAAAACAACCAATAATAAAATATGAGTCTAATGAGTGCAAACTAGTAGGGGTACTACATTCTCCCCCCCAAAACTAGGCTTACTCCTGGAAGCCTAAAATAAATAAAAATACAGTTCTCTCATCTTTGCTGCATCCTCCCAAGTCGCCGAGGTCTCATCATTTGAGTCCCATAGGACCTTACCTGGTCGATGGCACGACCCCTAAGGATCAAATCCTAACACTAAAGAATGCGCACGAGCTGCATGGAAAGTTGTTCGTCCTCGACCTGCAAAGAGTTCCAATCAAGAACATGTGTCACATCTGGATGATAAGGTCGAAGAACTAAAACATGAAAGACATCGTGGATGCGGGATAGACTCAGTGGCAAAGCAAGACGGTAGGCAACAGGTCCTATCCTCTCAGGGATCTCAAAAGGTCCAACAAACCGAGGCGCCGAATTAGATCCCTTTCCATAACAGATCGGACTCTTCTGCGGACGCACTCTCAAGAACACACGATCGCCAATAGAAAACTGATGATCTACCCTATGAGCATCTACATACTTCTTCTGTCTATCCTGTGCTGCTACTAAATGCTCACAAATCCTATCTACCTACTGCTCCATCTCCCAAAGAATATCGGGTCCTATAAGCACCCTGTCCTCTAACCGATCCCAACTCAAAGGAGTATGGCAAGGACGACCATACAATTTCTGAAAGTGGGACATACCTATGGAGCTATGATATCCATTATTATAAGCAAACTCCACTAGATATATATAGTCCTCCCAACATGACTATTGGTCCATCACATGCATGCAAAGCATGTCCTCTAATACCTGATTTACTCTCTCTATTTGACCATCTATCTCTGGATGATAAGCTGAACTAAAATTCAACTGAGTCCCCAAAGCATGCTGAAGTGAGGTCCACAATGCTGAGGTAAAGACAGGATCTCTATCAGATATGATCCACCTCAGAACCCCATGCAATCTCACTACTTCTTCTAAGAAGACTCGTGCCACCACTACTACTATGTAGGAAGCTTGAATAGGAACAAAGTGAGCAACCTTAGTCAATCTGTCAACTATGAACATAATGGCATCATGACGATGTGAAGAGACGGGCAAACCAACAATGAAATCCATGGAAATGATATCCCATTTCCAATCCGGTACTAGATTAGGCTGCAAAAGCCCTACTAGGTGCTGATGCTCTACCTTCACTCACTGACACTCTAAACATTTCGACACAAAATCAGCAATGTCACGTTTCATACCCACCCAATGATAAATCTGTCTAAGATCTGCGTGCATCTTCTTGACACCAAGATGTGCCAAATAAGGTACACGATGGGCCTCGGTCATGATCAAAACACGAAGACCCTCCAAAGGAGGTACATAACTCTGATCATGGTGATGAAGAAGTCCATCTACCTCAAGGTTATACCCAGAAAATCTACCCTCTAAAGGCCTTCTGGACTATATCACAGCTCTAACATCCTGATACCAAGTATCCTGAGGAAGAACTCCAAGAATTCTCTGTCTCAAGTCTACTCCAAGGGATAATGCTGAAACTTTATGCCGCCTATGACTCAAAGCATCTGCTACTACATTCTCTTTCCCCTGAATATAATGAACCTCAAAATCATATTCGCAGAAGAATTCCATCCATCTTTGCTGTCGAGCATTCAAGTTTGGCTGTGTGAATATATACTGCAAACTGCAATGATCACTATGCAGCTCAAACCGATGCCCTAATAGGAAATGCCACCATTGAACCAAAGCATGAACTATAGCTACCAACTCTAAATCATGAACTGGATAGTTCAACTCGTGATTCTTGAGTTTGTGAGACTCATAAGCAACCACACGTCCATCTTGCATAGTTACTGCACCAATACCTTCCAAAGAGGCATCTGTGCATACCATAAAATCTCCAAAATGGATTAGGAATTGCCAAAATCGAAGCACTGACAAGGAGTTCCTTAAAGGTTTTAAAAGTTGCTTCACACTGTTCTGACCAAACAAACTTCTTCCCTTTTCTCTGAAGAGAAGTAATAGGGTGTCCTATCTAGGAAAAGCCTTCAACAAAGTGATGGTAATATCTGGCCAAACCCATAAAACTCCTAACTTCAGAAACATTGGTCGACGTTGGCTAATCAACAATGGCTTGGATCTTTGAAGGATCCATAGATATACCTTCTCCCGAAACCACATGACCAAGATAGTTCACCTCAGTGTGGAAGAAGTCACACTTTGCTAAATTGGCATAGAGTTGATTTTCCCTTAAGCACTGCAGTACCTGAAGTAAGTGACCCTCATGCACCTCAATAGATCTAGAATAAATCAGAATGTCATCCAAGAATACAATGACAAAATGATCAAGATAGGTGTGAAAAACTCCATTCATTAAGCTCATGAAAACTAAAGGCACGTTCCTCAACCCGAATGGCACCACTGTGAACTCATAGTGATCATAACGAGTACGAAATGTTGTCTTATGAATGTCTGCATCCTGAATGTGTAACTGATGGTATCCAGATTTCAAGTCAATCTTAGAGAACACCTTGGCTCCCTTAACCTGATCAAAAAGGTCATCTATACGAGGCAATGGATATCTATTACAGATGGTTACCTTATTTAGTTGTCGGTAATCAATGCATAACCGAAGAGAACCATCTTTCTTTTTAACAAAGATAACAGGCGCATTAACAAAGATAACAGGCGCACCCCAAGGGCAAACACTAGGACAAATGAATCCCTTGGCCAATAATTCTTCTATCTACAATTTCAACTCGCTTAACTCCTGAGTAGTCATCCGATATGGTGCTCTTGAAATAGGTTCTGCACCAGGAACCAAATCAACACGAAAGTCTATATCTCGCTTCAGAGGCATACCAGGAATATCCAATGGAAACACGTTTGCATACTCTCTAAGAATAGGGTGACTATCAAGAGTGATTTCTCGCCTCTCTGACTCATCCAATCCCTCAAGAGTGATTGCAAAAAGTTGACATCCTCTACGCATGCACCGCTTAAGTTGCATAGTGGAGATCATACATAGGGATATCCGCCTCTGTACTCCAACAATCTCCACTTCTCTGCCAAGGTCATCTAAACACTCTACTGTCTTCTTGCGACAATCTACATGAGCACTGTGAGATGATCGCCAATCCATACCCAATACAACTCCATAAGATTCCAAAGGAATAACCCAAAGGTCCACTGAAGTAACTATGGTTCCTAATTTCAACTCACAACTGGGAATAAAGGCATCTACAGAAACACGGACACCTATAGCCAACTCTACTTGCCACCTATCTGCCTGCTTAGAAAACATAAGTCCGCACCGCTACACAATGGATGAAGAAATAAAAGAATCAGAAGCTCCAAAATCAAAAAGTACAGAGATAGGGGTTCCATGGAACATACCTGCGGCCTCAATGACTGTACCCTAATGATTAGCTTGGCGGTCATCTACCACTTCAAATACTCTATGGGACCTCCCTGCATCTCCTACTGTAGGTTCAGATGTTGCTGGCCTCTGATTACCTGTGTTATGGATAGTTTGAGGGCACTGTGCAGCTCTGTGACCAAACTGCCCACAAGAGAAGCAAGCTCCTCTATTACCTATTGGTTCACTAGATTGTTGGAAACTTCCCTGGCTAGGGGCGTAAGATGCACTCTGTGAGGCCTGCCCTGTAGGGCCCTATTTGCCCCTCTGCTAGTTCCTACCCTTCTTATACTGAGAATTGCCACCTTGTTGGACCTTAAATTGTTTAGGTTTTGACTGTTGTTGCTATTGTTGCCCACTCTTAATGGGTGCTTGAGGAGTTCTAAATGGTGCAGCTGACTGGGAATGATTTCCCTGAGCTTTATTTCCACTGGTAGGTGCACTTCCTATCTGCACACCTGTCTTACCACCAAGTACATGACTAAGGTTTAGCTCAACTAATCTATCCTTTGCCACAGCTATCTCCATTGAAGCTAGCTCGAATACCCTCACACCTCCACTGATACGGTAATTCAAACCTCTTAGGAAATGTTGGACAAGCATAGCCTCGTCATTACCAATTCCAGCGTATTGTTTGAGCTCATAGAACCTGTGCTCATATTGGTCTACTTTTATCCCATATTGACGCAAGGCATAAAACTCATCTGCCCGAGTCTGTCTCCACTAGGGTGAGAGAAATCGTGCCCTGAATCTCTCCAGAAATAGTTCCCATGTGATGGTGTTAATGCATACACCGATCTTCTCCTCCTCTAATCTCCACCAGATTGAAGCAAATTTATTTAGATGCATAATAGCACATCTTGCCTTGGTGTTACTGCTGTATGGAAACATAGTGAAACACCTGTCCAAGCCAATAAGCTAGGTCTCTACCTCAAGACCAGTACCCAGACCATCAAAGTAAGGAGGATTGGACCTCATCAAGTCCTTTATGTGACCTAAGGAAGGTGGATCTCAGACAGCTAGAATCTCCCCTCGCCTTGATGATCTCTCTCTCTCTCTTTCCTCTGGAACCTGTTGAAGCGGCTCCCCAACCTGAGCATGAATAGGTTGCTCAAACTCAGGCCTTTGGCCTAACCTAGCTAGAACCTGCTGAAACATCTATCTTAGCTCTTCCCTTTCGGAAACATGTTCTCCTAAATGCTGAGAGTTCTGATGAACAAATTGTTCCTGCTCCTGATGAACTAACTGTTCCGGGTCAACACTCACATGAGTGGGTGGTGGTGAAGGACTGTGAGGGTCAGAACCACGACCCTATCCTCCACCTCTGCCTCCTTGGTGACCACATGTATGACCACCTCCTCTAGCTTTCTTAGCCATGACCTGGTACCATAAGAGAGAAAGGTTAAGATCTGTAGCAAGGATAAGTCATGAGAGATACAAACATTTATGACCTAAGCAAGATGGTCAACGAAAGGTACACTACAAACCTAGAGTACCCAGTGTTGAAACTTGGGCTCTGATACCAAATGTAATGCCCCACCAGGAACCCTAAAGGAAAACAACACAACTACGCAACTAAAGGGTGAAATAATTTTTTTTGTTAAATACTAAGTGTACTAACTATAATCATTGCATGTTTAACAACATAGCAGAAGTCTATCATAAGTTTTCCTAAGGCTAACCAACGAACATTAATTTCATAGATTATATTAACACCACTGTTAATCCATTTAATTAGATAAATTGAATACTTAAGTTTAAAATCACACATACATCCAAATTTCACAATAAAGAAATAAAAGTATTCCAATGTATCCAATTTCCATAAATCATTTGAACATAAGATCAAAACAATAACATTCATTTCACTGACATAATAATATTACAATATCCATAAATACATGGCTTCCAATAATACCACTGGTTACAAAGATACAATATCAAGGTTACATAAAAGTCTGATACAATGACCACAAGGTCTCAACTGAACAATGATCTCGAACAAGCGCTGGTACATAAACCACAATCCAAGAAACACTAGTGAAGCCTTTCCTTGCCTGAAGATACATCCAGAACATCTGATGGGAAGTGGCACTACCACCCGACCATGTGATCTCGAAATGGAACCACCCCACCGTGCTAGGAGACAAGTACAAAAGGACTACAAGACTCTGCAACCATCCATGTAACACAACTCACAAAACACTAGTGACTCTAAGAAAAGAGTGTCATTGCATAGCTTAATGTTACCATGGTACAACCTTCATAGGTCCCGGCCCCCATACTCGGGTTTCTCCTGGTAACCTCTCCCGAGCCTCCGGTTCCAACTAAGTCTCATGCGGACCCTACCAATCCTTTCGTGAAGACAAGGTGGTAAGTTTTCCATTCCAGGCCTTCTCGTAAGATCATGAGCCCTGTACAAGCACTCACCTATGCATGAGGCACATTTATTTTAATTAATATTTCAACTACCCACCCCCTAATCAATTATTAGGTTATCACTTTTTAACTAACTTTCGATGGGTTATCCTGTCATCCACTTCGGGAACGGCCCCCGCTCGAAAGCCATTCTCTCTCTTAGGACACTAGCAGGAAATGTTTCTCTCTATGAGAACTCTATGGCGAAATAGGCAACCATAAACAATCCTGACAAGCACAGATGATGGATACACAAATACCAACCCAAGATTGACCATTGGACAAAAACACACAATGACTCATATCAAATAGGTTATACAACAACACCTGGTCTAGGAGAAATAATAACATAGGAGACAATGACAATTTAACCAAAATTGCAATGAAATAAAACTTGACTGAGAACACAATATACGCAAGATCCTATTATAGGCAATCTTTTCTTAAAAATAGCCAAAGCATAAATAACATGCAATTTATAAATTTCCAAATAACAAGAACTTACAACTTTTTAATACCAAAAACATCCATCTTGTCATTTGTCCAAAAAAATTTAAAATACAAATAATTCTCCTAATGTATTTTCAACATATTTATTTAAATTAACATTCCAAACTGTAATTAAATAATATTTAAAATAACAGTTAAAATATTATAATAACTACCAAAAGAAACATATCTAATATTAAATATATATATATAAACACATATATGAATATACATATATTTAGTTATATACATATATAATATAATACATAATAATATTTAATTTATCTAACCCCTGGGTACGAAACCCGAAACAATGGAAAGGGTTTAGAAATTAATTAAAAATTAAAAAAAACACTTTAACAATTGCAAAAAGGTCACGGTAGCCTATGCTACCGTCGGTAGCTAGTACTACCGTCCAATAGCAGTGCTACCGTCCAATAGCAGTGCTACCGTCCGGTAGCACTGCTACCGTAGGTAGCTGCTACCGCCGGTAGCACTGCTACCGTCGGTAGTACTGTGTACTACCACCGGTAGCGGATGCTACCGTAGGTAGTTTTTTTATTTTTTATTTATTTTTTTAATTTTTTTTTTTTTAATAATTATTGAATATATTTATATATATATATATATATTTTTAAACTGAACAATAAATAAACAATACTTTTTCAATAATTTCATTTTAATAAAATTTTAACAACAATATTAACAAATTTCCAATAATTCCATTTTAACAAAATTTCAATCCTTCTTCTTTTTTCTTTTTTTTTAATTTAATTAACCCAAATAAATTTAATGTGTAATTAAATTTATTTTCTTAAGGTAATTAAAACCATTTCTCAGATAAATACCCTTTCTTACAAATCTTGCAAATTTCCATGCATCCTAAAATCCGACAAATTTTCTATAACAATTTTTCTAATTTTCACAAAATTACATTCTTCCCACAAACAAGAAATACACATCAGGCATGAATTTTCAAACAAAACTCGAATTCACCAGAAGAGGGTTTGTATTTAAAAATAACTTAACACACACACATTAATCAAAGAAGAATAGAAATATTTACTAAAACCCACAACTAAGAGTTCATCCAACCTGGTATAGCTTTCCTGGAAGAAATCTGTAGAAGAGCCCTAATACCTTCAATAACTTCCAATAAATTTCTTCACCTAAATTCTTGACCTGTTCTTGTTTGTCCATGTCTATGTAACTAAAATAAAGACCTAACCCCTATTTAAACTAAAATTCTAAGTCCAATAACCTTTTCACAAAAAACCTAAATTTAGAATAATACTAATTTATTTTATTTTATTTTCTAAATTTATCACATGCAATAATTTAAAAAAAAACATTATTCCTTCTTTACTTTTCTCATGCACATTAATTAATTTTCTAAATAAAGAATTAAAACAATACTTTTAATTCCAATTAATTAATTTTCTAAATAAAGAATTAAAACAATACTTTAATTCCAATTAATTCTTTTTTTTCATTTATTTAATTATAACTTTAGAATACAATTAATCTAATTTATTTTTAAAATAAAAATATATTTTTAATACGATGCAGCTTAATTTAATAATTTCTTTAACTAACTTAATTTATAATCTCAATGCATAAACAATACAATAATGAGATAATTTCATAAACTTAATTAATTAATTAATTAAATCCACTAAAACACTCAAATTAAACAAATCTCAAGCAATTACCCATAAAAGATAAAATGACAAAATACGAAGACCGAACTAACTGACAAAACGACTAACTGACGACACTCATACGAGTGTAACTGAGTAAAATAGGGTCGACTACTATCTCCTCCACTTCCATCAGAAAATATAAGGCACGCTCAGACCTATGAAGCTAGGTGGAGATGATACCTCGTACCTACCCGGTACTTGTACCTGCAATATCCTACATCACCGAACCACACATGCATATATATATAATATAGAGAAAACATGGCATACACACCGATGAAGGAGAATCGCGACGTTCCCTATCTCACCGAAATGAGTGAAGGAAAATCATCCCCTTGCATCCAATACACTCACAAACACACAACACATAATTCCACATTGCATAAATAAAGTAAAATGTCAGTACATAGCAATAATACATAAAATGCCATAAATCACAAGTACTAAAATACTGCAAATAAATTATACATCTCATCTCCAAATAAAGCATAATGTCATAAAAATCTGAATAATATGTCATGGTAATGTATCCACTGAAAAACAACCAATAATAAAATATGAGTCTAATGAGTTCAAACTAGTAGGGGTACTACAGCATCAATCCCTTTAGTTTATTGTATGGGTCATAAAATTTCCTAGAAAATTTGAAAGGCTTCAACTGTAGTTCCTGCAATTCTTTTTCAGTAGCCTTTGCCACATGAATCTTCGGACATGAAAAGAATGATAAATTTAAGGGGAAATCCTCACATGTAACCCCTATCTTATGTCTTGAGGACATAAAATTTTGCAAATGCACCATTTGTCTTGCATACTCTAACAAAATTATTCTATCTATACAATACCTGGGCAACAAAAATTGTTCTCCAGTGAACCCACTCACTCTCAGATAAGTAGATTGGGAGTTTTGTACAAACCAACACCTTCACTTCTTTACTAACTCCATTGCTTCCTTTCTCAACCTGAACCCAATGTCACCTATTAGCCTTATAATAATTGGAAAAAAAATGTGTCATTGAATCTCTTGTAGTGTAGCCTGGATTCTTTCAATGGCAACTGGGTGTATTATTCCGACATGACATTTTGTCCTTCTTCTTCCCCCAATGTGCCCTCAGTCTGTAGCCTTGTAAATTGACTGGATCTATCTACCACCCAAACAATATAAGATGTAAAGAAAAATTTCTTCATATTATGTACCTCCTTGAGCTGGTCTCTTATGTTATTCGACAATATTTGAGCCCAATCGTAGTACTGTCATCCATCCAAAATTGTTAGCATGAATGAGAGCATCCATGGTTGGAAGTGTCGGTGAGAAAGTTTGTCGAATGCCTTGCTGAGCATTATTATCAGGTCTCTTTGTGGTTCCTTAAAATCCCCCCTCAAAATCTCATTTGCCTTTAAGCATGTTTTCCTTTCTTCCTTGAGCCATTCTTCATTCATTCTCTTTTTACATTGGCTCATATTTTGGTTCCATTCTCTTTCTCCATGTTATTTTGCCTCACCTAGTACCTCCTTCCTGGTGGGAATCTAGAAGACTAGGGTGGACATATCAGGGGAAAAATCAGTCACCACTTTTCTATCAGTGTCGACACATTGCCTAGTGTCGGGATTATAGAATTGTGCAATTTGCATTATAAACTCTGGGGCCTGCACTGATTGTGGGAACACAGTTGCCTCTACAAGATTGAATCTTTTAATCTTCCTGCACTCTGCACTTAGTCCGGGTTTCTCCAATTTATTTTCAATGTCTTGGAGCTTAATATGCCAGATCTTCGTGTCTCTTACCCACTGAATTGCATCTAACATCCTTGAGGTGTATGTTCCCCCCTAGCATTGGTATTTGATTGTGATTGGGAGCTTCTTGAGATATTTTGCCTTTTGGGAAGATTCTATTAACATAGCCACACCTACAAAGCCAACCAAACAAGCATCAAACACCACTCAAAGAAACATCGCTACAAAAGAAGCTCACTTCAGGACTCCAGGATCCCGAGCTCACGAGGTGAGAAAACAGAGAAACTACAAAGAAAACTCAGGAGTTCGTGAACCTGAGGTCTCAAATTTTGACAACCAACAGGACTAGAAAATTTAAAACCTTGGGAAATCGAGATATCGAACTCACCAACAACACAAAAAGGAACCACTTTGGGAACTTGGGAACTCGGGTTTCCAAAGTGGTGAAACTGCTAACTATAGAAACAAACCCGAGACCTTGGGGTTTCGAAGTTCCAGGGTGGGATTATAAGATGCAACACAGAACTTCAAAGAACCGAAGTCCTGACAAACTACAAAGACAAAGAAGAAAAGAGGGTCTGGGATCCCAGAGCTATGGGGTTCTGAATCGAATAGACATGCAAAAGAGAAACTAATTCGGGAACTCAGGAGCCTGGGTTTCTGAATTAAATTAAACAAGACCCAAAAACCACTAAAACCATTATCTTGGGAACTCGGGAACCCGAGTTTCCGAATTGATGGAAAACAAACCAATGACCCATATTTCGATAACTCGGGAACCTGGGTTTCCGAAGTAGGGAAAAAGAAAATGACCAAGGAAAAGACTTATCATTTCGAGAACTCGAGAACACGGGTTTCCGAAATGATAAGACAACAAAAAAATACCCCCACCCTGAATCTGGGGAACCCGAGTTTCTTAGGTTAGGGCAAAACAGAAAACACAAAATCTAAGAAAATGAAACTAAAGAAAACAAAATCTAACCTAAGATGCAAAAAAATCTATATGAGGGAGGTGAGAAGAGCACCTACTCATAAAAGAACACTTGAATATATTGATAGAGGGTAGAATCAGTTTTCCAATCAAGTACATTTCTTGGTTCTCCAATCTACTTCCCATGAGGAAGAATAGAGAGAGAAGGCTATGTGTTGACTGTAGGGACCTAAATAGAGATTTGCTCAAATATTATTACCCACTACCCTCTATGGAGCATTCTTTTTCCTTTTATCAGGTTTTGAGAGGTTCTCACTCCTTGATGGGTATTATAGTTATAACCAAATTTTGGTGAAAGAAGAGGACTAATACAAGAGATCTATTAGCAACTCAAGGATTAGAAGCGAATCTAACTTTAGGCTACCACAAATTATCTACAATATATAAATGGATCATCAACCAACTTTAAGAGACATAACTCTTCATTGAAATTTCCATATATAATGGTTGTAAATTATATCCAAAACATAATTAAATGCTAATTGAGGGATATACTTTAAGATATGCATGAAGCAGAGAATAAGACTTGCATTTTGATGATGATCTATAGTTGTGTATTATGATGAAAGAATATTTCTTTTATTGATGATGATTTCTAAATGGTGTATTCTATTAAGTCACTTTTGCATACGATGATTTCCCTTACTATTCCCTTTGGGGTATAAAGTTACTACATAAAATATCTTTGGGGTAGAAATCATTGACCTGTACTTTCCAACATTGGGGAAACATTTCAAAGAGCCATGGACACTAATATTTAGGGATTAATGAACAAGATTGTTCTTGTTTACCTTGATAATATAACTAGTTTTTTAAAAGATGCTAAAGAACATTGTTTATCACCTCAAATAGGTCTTCGATAGGTGTAGAGAATATATGGCATATCACTTAATATAGAATATCACTTAATCTAAAGAAATAAATATTTGTTTTCTATCAAATTAAACTCCTTGGCCATGTTGTCTCAAAACATGGAATTACTATTGATCTAGAAAGGGTAAGTTCTATACTAACTTTTCCTTTACCGATTCATAAGAAGCCTTTGAAAAGTTTCCTTGTTGATTAATTTTGTAAGAAGATTTATACCTAATATAGAAAACTTCTTGAAGACACTAAATACTATGTTGAAAAATAATATGTGCTTCAGCTATACAAGAGAAGGAAAGAGGATATTTTAATCCACTCATGAAGTTATAGAAAAAGAAACTACACTTATTAATCCTAATTTTTGTAAGTACTTCATACTATATTCTTTTGGGAGCATAGATTTCAGCTTAGTAATGTTAGTACAATAGAATGAAGATGTGTTTGATCATTCAATATCATTCTTTAGCCAAGGCCTAGAAGTTTGTGAAGAGAGTTATAATTTTTTTGAAAATCATGTAGCTTTTGTGATTAAAAATCTCAAAAAATTTGAACATGTTTCAAACAATAAGATTTATTTGATGGTTTCTCACATAGGTGCCAAAGAATTATTTTAGTAAGGATCTGAGTGATAAGAGGGTAATTTTAATAACAAATGTAATAGAATATGACATGGAAATCAAAGTGACAAAGCTAGTAAGAGTCAAGGGTCTTTGTGAATAGCTAGATGTTTTATTAGGAAGTGACCAAGAAAAATAAAACAGAGCCTTTCCTTGTACTTAATAATGGACCTCAAATTGACACATCTATAGATAATACAAGTTGGACACATGACATGGTTAATTATCTTCAAATAGTTGAATATCCAAAGGGGCTAAAAAATATAAAAGAAGCTATTTGATATTGTAAGTAATTCCTTATTTCCTTATAATTGGAATTTTATTTAAAATTTATTTTAATCCCGACTCTATAGGAATTAAGAGTACATTGATTAACAATAGTTCGGCCTTAATGTTTGTAATAAATTAATACATGTTTTTTCTATTCTCAATAATTCTAAAGTATTCATTAAGATCCATTCGTGACCATTACTTTACCTAGATACCATTGTACCCTATTATCCTCCCTACATTATTTTATGCCATACCATGGAAAATCATTATAATATTCTTCTTGACAAAACACGTATTTATGCAATGTTTGTACTATAGTCCTCTCTTCTATTCGCCAATTGATAGCATTCCTCTATGGAGGGAATATTTAATAATTAAATTATATACTAGCCTATTTTAGTATTACTATATTGTTATCATTGTTCTTTCTATTTCATCTACTATATATGCTACTTTTTGTATTAGTCGTACTAGATACGCCACTAGTATCTCCTCAATAACTCTTCACCATAGATAGATCATTCAAATTCTTCTAACATATTTATTGGTGATGAAATGACCTCCTTAGAGTTTAAGTTTCTTATTCTAGTGAATGTAAGGCTTGCTCTACTCCTTTTGACATCCCTCTATAGATAATGGATCCACATTGTTATGATAAAATAACTTCATTATCTTCTATCAATTATATGACTAGTCCCATATACTAGAATTTATTTCATTTCAACAAGGCCAATCATGTGGGCCCTCCTCTTTCTAAATTGGAAAATAATTACAAGCCTAGATTAAAATACTTTTTAAACATGGATAAAATGGAAATGGCCTTGGGAACATAGGTTAAGGATTTAGAGTCCTTCTAGAACATACTTGTATATTTCTAATTTTAGTTTAGGTTTCTAGTTGACCTTCTCCTTTATATATCTAACATACTATTTTTCTATTGGTTCATACCTCCATGAGTTCTTATTTACATGGGTCACACCTTTCTCCCTAGCAAGAAGTGTTAATTTCCTATTTCATATACTCCTCTTTCATCTAAATAATTGGATGATAATTACTTCATATAGATAGTTTATCCTCCTAAATATATCTTACCTATCTCCTAAAACCCCAGTTAATGACCCAAATCACTAGTTCACATCATCTACAAATTCCTTATAGTTTAGTAGTAATAGGTGTCTGAATGTGAAGTTTTTTCTAAAATTGAATATTGCAGTGTCAAAGTTGGCAAAAAATTGTAACCCACTATTGTGGGTCCACCCATGAAGGACTTAGGTAGTACAAATCAAATTCTTGGAATAAGGATACATAGAGACAAAAATAATAAGAAATTATGGTTGTCACAGAAAACTTATGTGGAGAAAGTTTTGCAGCACTTCAATAAGCAGAATGCACAACCAGTTAGAACTCCATTTCCTATTCTTATTAAATTATCTTCAGAATAGTTCCCTAGCATAGAATTAGAGAAGATACATATGTCTCATGTACCATACTCATCAGCAGTTGGAAGCCTTATGTTCGCTATGGTGTGCACCAGACCAAACATTTGACAAGAACATAGAGTTGTCAGTAGGTACATGGTGAATCACAATACTAATCATCAGACAACTGTGAAGTAGACTCTCAAATATTTGAGAGGCATTTCAAATGCTTCTATCTATTACAATGGGAGTAGTCTTCAAGTTAATGGGTATGTGGATGCAAATTTTGGTGGAGACAAAGATAAGAGAAAACCTACAATAGGTTATGTTTTCTCCTTAGCTGGAGGTGTTATTAGTTGGGTGTCAAAATTGCAGATAGTGGTGGCATTATCTACTACTAAAGCGGAATATATGGCAACAACACAAGCTAGCAAAGAGGAAGTTTGGCTTCATATAATTTTGGGTGAATTGCGAGTGAACCAAGATAACATGGTGTTGCATTGTGACAATCAATCTGCTTTACACTTAGCATGGAACTCCGCATACCATTCCAAAACAAAACATATTGGTATTTGATATCACTTTGTTCATGAAGTGGTGGAAGGAGGAAAAATCTCTTTGGCCAAGATTCACACTAACGTAAACCCTCTAGATATTATGGTGAAACCTATTAGTAGAGAGAAGTTCATTTGGTGCAAAACTTCTCTTAGTGTGTAGATTATCATATGGTAGATATCATTGGCAATGGTCTTTCAGTAGAGGAATTATTCATGAGTTTGAAATTTGACTTCAAGTGGGAGAATGTTGGAATGCAAAGTCCAAATTGGGTTCCCATCTAGCAATGGTTGAGTCATCTTGGATTCTCATCTAGATGTGGTTCAGTCATCATGGATCAGGACTCTGCAACTCGGTTGTTTTATGCTCCTCGAAGTCATGTTTTGATGTGCAGTTTTTAGATTGTTGTAACTTTATAATTCTCGAGAATCAATACGAAAGATATTTTGCTCAAGGCTTTTTACTGGTATATTTTTACTAGGTTTTCTAATGTAAATCTAACTACTATGCGATTTTGCTCTTCTCTGCAATTTTTTTCACTTGTATTTATTCTTACACTAAGTTTACCTGTTATTCTTGTAGTGGTGTTGCTTCATTTATTAACATGCATGAATATCATAGCAATTGAGTATATAAACATAAATTTAAGGTTCTTTAATATTTTATGAGGTTCTAGGAATAATAGATTAAGAAAACTTTGTATGTGAGGAAGCATGTGATGATGATGGACCCCATAATATAGCTTAAGCAACAATGAAAATTATAAACATGAACTTAAGTAATGTCAAATGAATTTATTAAATGAGTTATTTACATGATTTGAGAAAAGGTAGTAATATGTTTTTAAAATTTGAACATAATTTATGAACTACTATTTTTTTTAAATTAAAATCATTTCAATAAAATACTACTAGCTTTAACAAAAAAAAAAGTAGGCACCATTTTGAGCATCTTAAATTAAAGTTAAAATAAAGTTATCTTTAAACTCTAATATACATTAAGGAAATATGAATAAATGTGAGAAAGTTTTCTAAGAAATTTTTTGTAAGTAAAGAATTAGTTATATTTTTTTAATGTAACTTTTTCAAAACATTGACAACCATATTTTCAACCTTCCCAACTTTTTAGATTTCAAAAATGATGAATGAAATGATAGTTGTAGATGCTTTTCAAGACATCTATCTATTAAGAATTTGAAGTTTGTACATATAAAAAATAATAATATTTACCCAATAAAATTATAACGAATCATATATTGTATTTTGAAATTTTGCCAGTTTCCTAAATAAATCATTTTAATTAATCAAATTTTGATTAAAAAAATTGTCACCATTAGAAGTGAGGTGACAGAAGTCTATGAAGACTCCCAACTTATGATTTACCTAGAAAAGGTAGGGTTGGCATTCCCAAATCAAATTTTACTATAATCTTGAAATAAATTTTAAAAAGATTTATCAGATAGAAATAAATATCCATTACTTACATATAATTATTTTGGAAAATAAAGCATATAAAAGTATATGTCTATATTAAAAATAAATTTGTGATAGAATTATAACATTAATATTTCTAAAATATATGATGTGCTACTATAATAGTGTTTAATTAATTAACTTTAAAGATACTTCCATATCAATTTAGTATTAATGTTTGTAGACGTAATCACGACAATTAACTCTACTATATTATTTTACATGCATAAAGTCAACATTGGTTTGTTTGAGCTTTAAGACACATACAACATATGGTTTTGTCGTATTAACAAAAATTTCATCCTCGTCAACACATGTATTTGTGAATAACACAAGAAATTGAATCAAAATCATAAAATAATTCACTCTATGATCAAATACATTCTAGGTGTCTTCCAACATTTTATTTGAGTTAAATAAAAAATCACAATCAAAGCCTATTCCTAAAAAATGCTAAAATCATTTTTTTCTACTTCTATTTCACATACAAATAAGTAATATCTTCAATTTTTAAGTTAAATAATTATAATATTTCAAACATAAAAGTGTACTTTATATTTTATTAATATACTATTTATAAAATTATAATATTTAATTAATGAATTAACTTAATATTTATTTATTCTTGTGTAAGAATTCAAATGTTTTTAATACTCATTTCATAAATTTGAAAAGAAAGACATCAAATTTGTCTAGTTATATTGAAATTACAAGGCAATCTCATTATCATGAGACGTATTTGAGGATAATGGTTTTATAATTTTTCACTATTGTTATCTATTTGTCAATCTACTCAATAAACTAATTGCCATCTCATCTAATACATGAATGAATCTTCTCCTCCAATTCCTTTTTGTAGCCAAGATTCCAAACACTCCCCAAAATCCAATAGAAAGACTTGCCATCCACTCTACATACCAATGCCATGGAATTTCTCCTCCTTAATCATCTTCTTTCTTAATAAGAGGAGTTGGCATGCTAGGATTTGACCTCTCTCCACATCTGCATGATTTGTTGTTAACTGGGAATCCACAAAGATCATGGTTCCCATTGAAATAAGTAGAATTGAATGTATTAAATTGTCTTCCTTCTGGTATTTTTCCACAAAGCCTGTTGTTAGATACAATGAAAAAACTCAAATAGGAAACTTGTAGCATTTCATTTGGAATCCTTCCATGCAGTTTATTGTTTGAAAGATCGAGTGACTCTAACTTTGTAATTAATCAAAAGCTTCTTGGAATCTCTCCTGTAAGACCATTATCTGATAAGTTCAATGTGTGGAGACTTTTAAGATTCCCAATTATTGAAGGAATGTCACCTGTTAGATTATTTACAGATAGATCAATGCAAGTTATAAGTAGCATCACTGAACTGGCATACACCATTTCTAATCCTTTGTTTAACACATAGATCTCTTCTTTGTAATAATAGGAGCTACCATCATTGTCATGTGAGCTTCCCACTGTAGAATTCCTCATACTTTTCAATGTTGCTAATTGTGGTGGGATATAACCAATCAAACCATTCTGTGAAATATCTAAAACATGGAGGCTTGACAAATTGCTCAATTGATGTGGAATGTGTCCTTCAAATTTATTTGACCTCAAAACAAGTATCATGAATTCAAAGAACTGGCCTAACCAAGATGGTATGTTCCCAGAAAAGAGATTATTAGCCAAATCTAAAATTTGCAAGTTAGAACAGTTCTTAAGGCTTGATGGCAAGTTTCCCTTCAACATATTGTAATTGAGATGAAGTGAACTCAGTTCACTTAACAATCCAATATGATATGGTATCTCTCCCATTAAACCAGTATTTGCTAGGTTTAATCTTGTTAAAAAGGAGCAATTAGTTATACTTGATGGTATTTTACAAAACAATTTGTTTTTTGAGAGATCCAAAACCTCCATCCATTGTAGAAGACCAATTGAAGAAGGTATATCACCACTTAGATCATTTGCTGAAAGTGACAAAAACAAAATGGCTGGTAGAATATTGCCAATATCCTTTGCAATAAATCCTGTGAATCTATTCTGAGACAAGTCCAATAGTTCCATGTTTGATGTTGGTACTAAAGGAAAAGGAAGAGGACCTTGTAACATATTACTATGTAAGTCTACACTCTGAAATTATTTTTTCATCAAGCTGGAGGGAACATGTTCTTGCAAGTTATTGTATGACAAGTTAAGCCTACTCAAAGTAGGAAGCGTCCCTAACCAATCTGGAATAGTTTCAAAGAGACTATTATTGGATAGATCCAAAGTGGACAATCTATACTGAGTGGACAAGAATGGGGGAATGATACCTCCAATATTACATGAAGCTAAGTATAGATGAGAAAAAAAAATTGTGGGCACCCAATCTGGTTTGATGATGACAGTCAACTCATTGTAAGATAAATCAAGTGAATTAAGCCTAGTCAAATTTTCAAAAACATTGAGAAAAATATTTCCTCGAAGATTGTTTAAAGATAGATAAATACTTGTAATACTAGGAAGACTTCCTAATAAAATAGGAATGCTACCATTTAGTTGATAGGTTTTGGAGGTGGGTGAGGAATGAGAGGTTTTGGATAGCATTGGGAATGTGTCCTGAAAGCATGCACTCTAAAAGGTGGAGTTGTTGGAGATTGTAGAGATGAGAAAGGGATGCTTCCAATTGATTTCCTGTTATACTCAGCTCCACTCCACTAAGAGACAAGTATTTTAATTTTTGCAGTTTTTCTGTCCACACTAAACTAGGGCTGTGCATTTCCCCATCAACCCCAAATTCTCTTCCAAAATAATACACATCTGCAACAGATAGGTCCAAAAATTCTAGCTGGGAGAGATTCCCCAATTGGTAGGGAATTGTACCACTGAACCCGACCAATGACAAGTTGAGATAAGCTAAATTGTGCAAGGAGGCAAATTGCTTTGGTATTTCACCTTCAAAATAGTTCCAACTCAAATCTAGATGTCTCAATTCTTGCAAGGCAAATAGACCTACATGGTAAACGAAAACAAAAACTACTCAAATTACTGTAAAGGGAAAGCTTAAATCAGAAAACATGAAAGATTGCTTCGTAAAAGTACCTTTGGGTAGAACACCTCTCAAATAATTGACGCTTAGATCTAAATGCTGCAGCCGCTTTAATTGGAACAAATCTGTAAGAAGGGAGCTATTTCTCTCATCAAACTAGGGATGTCTGGAATAAGGGTGAAATTCTAATCCCTTCTTAAGAAAACTTCTCAATATTCCAAATTTGAATTCTAAATTGGCACTTGAGCATATTAAGGGGGGAAAAAAATCTAAGATGACCAAATTAACACCTCAAAATTAGATTCTATCCACCCTCTTACCACATAAACAATTGTTTGTAGTACACTAAGTGTTGAGTACTGAGAACCTAAGACCTACGACTTGGACTTTATAGTGTTATCAATATTATAGACTTCATGATTTGGAGTCCAACTAACAACAAGTCTAGACTTGGAGCTAAGTTTTGTTAACTATGTGGGAAATGGCTATCCAACCCCTAGGGTGCGCCAATGCATATGTTACACTCATACACCATAACATATACATTGGTCCATTTTCGGGGATAGATAGACATTTCCAACTATTTGTATGTAACTCAAAATTTAGGTTCTTATCCACAACTTGCATTTTAGACTATTATAGAAAAATTTTACAAGGTGGGGATCTAGTAAGTTTCAACTATTATTAAACAGGGCATAACTTTGCATTTTGTGTGTTGTTAAAAAATGGTTTAGACTAACTACTTAGGCACTCAAAGCCCTATATTGGCCAGGAACAAAGTTCCTTAATACCTCAAAATGTGGTCCAAATCACTTTCAACTAGAATTCACTTTCTTAAGAATATTTCATAGAAGAAAAATGAAAAATCGTAAGGGAATAGTTGAAGAAGATAATAGAACACTACCAAACATCAAACCAACATACAAAAGGGGTATAAAGCCCTAATACAACAATGGGGTAAGTGCATAGAGATGAGAGACAAATTAATGGCTAACCCTATAACACATATTTTTTATGCAGATACATTTTTAATTAATTAAATTTAATTTTTTATGATACCGCCCATTTAGACTTGAATTTCAAAGCCTAAGCATTGAACATCTCTTGTGGCTCCTCAATTCATGTTTTTAATATAAAAAAATTGAATCTACACTTAAACCTCATAAGGTTTACATATTTTGCAATAAGACTTTACAAAATCACCACCAAAATGATGGGCTACTTATTAGCTTTATAGTAGCCATACAATATTTTTATATTCTAAATAAGTTAAGTTATTTAATTTTCTTTCCTTTCACTTAAATTTCTTTATATTCTTTAATTACAGGTATTATTTTTTTTTTATAACTTTTGATCTATTTATCTAAATTTGAAAAAAAATATAGGAGGGCTTTATTCTTCATTCCACACACATTCAAAAAAATTACATGTTTTAATTTATTTTTTGTATGTTATGTGTTGTGCATGCTCGATGATGTAACTTTTAGGTTGCATTTACTTCAAATAAGGAAAAATAATAATGTTTAATAAAAAAATGAAACAATATACTTTTAGCATTGACTCTTAGCTATAGTTTGACTAAATAGTATTAAAAATACATAGGATTTTACATGAATAAGCACTTATATCAGTCTTTATTGATGATTTTTTTTAATTGAGGTACAACAAGTTTTGAAGGGACCCCAAAACCCTTTACAAGATTAACATGTTGCCAAAAAGTAAAAAATAAACATGACCTGAGAGCCAACCAACAATATTTGTAAAACTACAAGAAATAAACACTGACCAAAATAGGGACATGGACCCTAACCAACCTATTGTAATTCCTTGAGGATTTTAGCAACTTTTAGATCTTTCTGAATAAGGTGATCATGAAGATCCATCACCTCCTTGAATGACTTAAGAATGATGACCCACTACTTTGGGTTGGCTTCAAGTTGTAGTAGAAGTTCCACGCACCTTAACTAACACAATTTTTACCTTGATAAAAAAATGGCCAATAGCACTAGCATCAGTTCCAATATTGTCCTCCCAATCCCCTATAAGCTTGCCCTTATTTAAATTATTACCCATCGCCGAGGCCTGGGCTTTCTCATTATGAATACAAAGACCCATAGCACTATCAAGGTAATTGACTAGCTAATGTTCACAATAACATTAATATATATTTTAACCTTGTTCATAGTATCTTCTTGAAACATAATCATCTTCGCATGATCCATTTTCATAGCCTTGGCATCCTTGGGCACCTCCTCAACTAAGACCAGCATTTTAACTTTTTCCTCATTACCCGAACCATTACCACCACTTTGGATAGAATCAATCTTGATAGAGAGGGCATTCATGCTCTCTTTAATAAGGCTAATTTTAGAGATGAGCCAATTGGCCAAATTGACCCACCCCTTAGCAAATTGCTTAACAAGCATCGAGACATCTTCAATATCACTAGTCTTCATAGGGTTCGCTTCAGAGGAATTGTAATGTATCCTTCTATGATGTCATTTTTGGTATTTTTTTTCTTTCTATATATTAATAGATCTTATCATGCTTAGTGGCATCAACCTAATAAAGTGGGAAAAAAATTAATGTCAAAAGTTGTATATGTTATAATTATCACATTGTGTTTTGAGTTGTCTTTGGTACCCACCTCTCATAGCATGTCCTAAGATCATTTTATCCTAGACTTTAAGCATTTAATGAACTTGTAGTGAAGGTATTTTGTTGTATTTTTGTGTGTTCAATCCTATGTATTGCAAGGTGTTTCCCTATGTTATTTTTAGGTTTTGTTCTCATCTTGTGAAGTCTCCAAGCAATGCAATATTGTGTTATGTGATATCTTTATGTTCAAAATATCCATGGTTTATTTTCTAAAATAATGTTTGTCTTCGATTACATTGCATCTGTGATCATGTCCCTTAGGCCAGATCATTGGCTTTGAAGTTCATCTTTTGTTTTAGTAATTTTAAATTCATATATGTTAAGGCGGAGAATATAGGACATGATCATTATTCACTAAGGTGTGTGTCGAAATGTTTTATTATTTATTTTGTCAATTAAATTTAAAACCATCACTAAGGTCATTTTAAAACATAAGGTCACTAAATATAGAGAGTATATAATCCTTCAAACACATTCAAATATCAAACATTGAGACTTGTTTGTGTTTCCATTAATGGCATAGTGCAATGGTTGAGAATTAAGTTGTTTGGTTGGCCCCAAAATTTCAAATCTATAGCATTAAAATGATCAAAAATGTTATGCATTTGCTTGTCTTTTGTACTCATAAGTTCTTACCTTTGTCTAGAGGTGCAAATTATGCATGCCTCATAACCAAGAACCTATTTTTGTCACATTAGTTGTATGATGATCAAAGTCTCTCATAACTTTTATAAAACACTTGTTGTTCCCAACTATTAACTTTTTTGTGTCGCTAGCCAACACCTCTATTATTTTTATGTAAATTTATAATGACTAATTACTAAACATCTAATTCAATAGTGTATCTTTCCCCCAACTAATTCTATCGTTTCCATTAAGAAGTCGATTGAAGTTGGAGTGCTGTCCAAATCTTGAAGTGACAAATTGTATTAGCTTTCCCTCGAATGGACAGAGTCATATGATCATGTCAAATTGCCGTGCCAAGGAAGGTGGAAAAGTCAAATTGCCGTTTCCAACACACAAATATTGATAGAGAGACTTCTGAGTTTATTAGAAGTGAGTGGAGCACAAAACTGCCGTGTGGAAATTTAGAATTGGAAATATTTGCGACCTCGCAACTCCAAAATCTTTGCAGGTGAAAAGTCTTTGATGAACAAAATATCATGTGATATTGAAGGACAAAGAAAAGTCTTTGATGGACAAAATATCATGCAGTTGGAGAGGGAGGAGGTTGAGTTGATTAGAAGTGAGTGAAGCAGCATGTGGAAATTTAGAATTAGAAATAATTGTGACCTCACAATTCCAAAAATTTTGCTCCTGAATTGGATCTTTCATATAATATTCATATTTATTGTATCTACATCTTTCAAGGACAAAGAAAAGTCTTTGATGGACAAAACAATAAGTGACTTAATTTAATCAAGATGGTATGAGTTTATCTTACAGAAAAATTAATTATTTACTTTTAAGTCATATTTATCTAATGTATATTCAAAGTAAGGGCAACTTAAAAAAAATTTGAAGTATCATTTTAGTCTATTATGTTAGCATTGAAGTTCTAGATTTTTTTGATTCTAAATCATGTTATAATGCTTTAAGCTTTTACATAATACATCAGTAACAAAAATTAGATGATCATTTTTTTCTAATACAGACATGACAACAAACTTGTCACATTGTACTCTACATCTACAAGATGCAATGATATAACATAATGGCACACCTAACATGCTTACGAATGCACTAAGCATTGTGATACAATTGAAAGAGTAACTAGGCATAGCCTCAACATTGTGACTAAAACTAGCAATGGGACACACCTCAAGTACCTCAAAAGGGAAAAAGTAATGGAACAACCTCTCTTAGTTTAGACATTCAAGATGATACTACAAAAAACTCATATTACTAGACAAATGTGCATAGATTAGAATTTGGAGCTTGAGCTCACATTTACATAGGCTTGCGGTTTAAAAATAAATTGAATCACCCTAGGTGTTTGGTATCTTAAGTCGCATTTTCTCAAACTTCAGAGTTTGGACTACAAGATGCAATCAACAAGTCAAGGGTGAAATTCTAATCCCTTCTTAATAAATTTTCTCAAGCTTCAAAATTTGAATTCTAAATTGGCACTTGAGCATATTAGGGAAAAAAAATTCTAAGACTACCAAATTAACACCTCAAAATTAGATTCCATTGAACCTCTTGCCACATAAACAAGTTTTTGGATTACACTAAATGTTGAGTACTAAGGACCTAGGACCCACGATTTGGAGTTTATAGTGTGATCAATATTTTAGACTTCAAGATTTGGAGTCCAACTGACAAAACCTAGACTTGGACCTAAATTTGGTTAATTATGTGTGTTAAATCCCTCTTGTTCCCAAATATTTTGTTATGTTTTAATGCACTGATATATGTTGTTCTATATCATTGAATAGTGATTTAAAATGCATATGTCAATGATTTTGTTTGAAAGTCGTTAAGTTTAGATGAGTTATTTAATCATATTTACACATGTTAGAGCAAATGATGAGATTCCATATTAACTACATTGTTTTGACCTAGTAGATATAGGGAATTCATTATCCTCTGAGAAGGGAGGTAAAGTATCATCAAGAATGGGAGGTAAGCAAGTTGGTCAATCAAGATTTCTATTTGAGACTCCAAACCTGTAAGTATGGTCATGTCATGTTTTGTAGATCGAACCTAGTATTGTGCACTTGTGTCCTTGGTATCTGATTAACTTGATTCAAGTTTCTCAGTGGAGAGATTAGGATATCTTCTTGTCATAGACTCTTGTTATTGGGTATGTGCAAGCTAATGAGTCACAAATTCGCGGAAGTCTACGGGTTGGAAAACGTGCTCCGCAAAACGGGCCCCCGTTTTCCATTCTAAAAAAATGGGGGCCCGTTAATGGTTCGGCCTCCCGAGCCGAAAGGTGACGGGGGGCCGAAGCTAAATAAAACGGGCCCCCGTTTCTAAACAAAATGGGCCCCCATTTTTAAATTCTATTTTTACCCTTTTTTTGGGCAAATTTTTCATTTTCACCGTGACAATGAATTGACAAGAGGAGATCAAAAACAGGCCCCCGTGCTGTGGTTTCCATTTCAAGCCTCCACCACTATCCCAAGTACACATTCAGTCATCTATTTTCACATTTCATAATTTTCTTGTATATTTTTCTTGTTTTTTTGTGTATTATTTAGTTTTTTTTGTATTATTTTAGTTTTTTTTTATAGTAGCCTATAAATAAATTATTTTTTATATTTGTAAATTCTTGATTTTGATCTAAAATATTTTTGAACAGTTAACCCTAAACCCTAATCAACAAATTTAGAAATCAAAACCAAACCTAGATAATTAACAAAATGAAACCGACACAAACAAAAAAATGAAAATGAAATGGAAACAAAAACAAAAACATTTGAAAAGGAAATTGAAATAAAACCAAACATATGTACCTAAATTGTTTTTAATCCTCATTAGGCAATACAAAAGTTACCACTAAATTAGTATAACCTTAAAAGTAATTAACATTACTCTTCAAATTTTAGATATAAAAGTTTAGGCTTAGGTTTATGCCATGTCATGGCATAAAGGTCCTATTATGTCATGTGATGGTATAAAAGGATCAATTATGGACACATTATGCCATGATGGCATAATAGGACACATTATGACATGATGGCATAATATGTCCTATTATGCCATGACATTGCATAATGGGTTCATAGTTGGTCCTATTATATCATGTCATTGCATAATAGGACCTATTATGCCATCATGGCATAATAGGTCCTATTATGCCATGACATTGCATAATAGTCCACCTATTATGTCATCATGGCATAACAGGTCCATAATAGGACCTATTAAGCCACAACATGACATGATTTTCTCAAAAATTGCCAACTTCATCATCTAATTCATCTCCAACACTGAAACTATGCTAATTCGACATGTTTACTTAGTATGATAGGACCAATTATGGACCTATTATGCCATGACATTGCATAATGGATCCATAGTTGATCCTATTATGTCATGTCATGGCATAATAGGACCTATTATGCCATCATGGCATAATAGGTCCTATTATGCCATGACATTGCATAATAGTCCACCTATTATGCCTTAATAGGACCTACTAAGCCACAACATGACATGATTTTCTCAAAAATTGCCAACTTCGTCATCTAATTCATCTCCAACACTAAAACTATGCTAATTCGATATGTTTACTTAGTATGATAGGACCAATTATGGACCTATTATGCCATGATGGCATAATAGGTCCATAGTTGGTCCTATTATTAGATTTTTAAAAACTTATAAATATCATGTGTATCATTTAACATATCCACACCTAAAGGATTTGGTTTTGCATAAAAATAAAAAAAGAGAGAAAAGTAAACATAATTTTTTTATTCATGGGTGAAAACCATTCTTATGACACCTTGGACAAGTACCTTGGCATCATGTATAATTTTTTTTAAAAGTACCTTACACTTGGAGCATACCACAATCCATTCAAATTCTCTTTATTCTCAACCATCCTTGTCATCATCCATATCGTGTATCTCACATTCCTAGTTTTTGACCTTGATTCAAGTCTTGTAATCATTTTGACACATGTTTTAGGAAAATTCTAATATATAAAATCCTATTTATAGAGAACTATTACAAAAAAATTGAGAAGATGAGTAACATATATCCACATCTCTACCAAAGTAGGGAGTATGAGTTGAACATGTGATGCCTGCCTAGGTATATATCTACCCAAGTAATCTTATCCTATCCTCTAGGTGCAAATATGCAATACAATAGTTAGGTAAATGCAAGAAAATAATGATGCACCAACAAAGTGAATGTACACATTGAGGTGACACATAACATAAAAGAGAAACCACTAGATATCACATGATTTAATATTTTATGTTTACTTCATATTCTATTACTTCATGTGTTTTATCTCCTATTTTTACATTAAATCTAATCTTTATTAGTAACTACTAATTTCCCATATAATGATTGATGTCTTATACTTTAATCTTTGTTCTAGCTTATGATCTTCAAGACTATTTGCTTGACATGTATGTTCATATAGTGTTTTTTTAATCTTATTAAAGCATTATCTTATGTTTGTATATTGGTTAATCTATCTTCTTAAAGTATTATCTTATGTTCATACATTGGCCTATTATTATAGAGAATATAATAGATTATCACTATTTGATCACGCATTTTTGCATCTTAATATATGTTGGTGTAAATAAATATTCATTTTGGATATTATTACACTTTACTTAAGTTAACTTAGGATAATGCATGTCTTCGTAGTTTGGATTTGAGACACTTAGGGAAGTGTGCACATAGGGATAGAGCTTGTAGGAGAAATTCCACCTTTTGTGGTCTTATTTTGCTGTTACACTCCACATTCAGTGGGTCATCCACCTCTTGTGGAATATTATATTATTTCTCCTACCTACCCCTAGTATTTCTTACCTACCCTTGTTTCTCATTGAGCCACATGTCATAATTGTGTGCTCATACATCCATATGGCCTTGCCTATATAAGCAGGCCTATATTCATTGTATTGGTTAATCCAGTTGATTATTTGCATATTGATGAAAATACAGTTTGTTCTTATCATTATATTGTCTCTCTTTTTATGCTTTTCATTGTGCCCTTGATCTTGGCAAAATCCTACATGGTATCAGAGCCATTGGGGCTTCATTGATTGGTTTTTGGAGACATCATGGAAGGCTTCTATTTTTGGATTTGGGGATCTTCATTTTTTGGGGGCGTCATACAGTGATTTGGACATCACCGTTGAATCTGGGAGGCTGTTTCCATAAATTTTGACTATAAAGTCGACCTATTTTGGTGAGAAAAATTTTTTGCCCATTTTGGCTATTATTGTACGGATTTCAAAAAAAATTTCATATTTTCTGAAAAAAAAAAAAAATTGAAAAAATAAAAGGAGGTGATCAAATTTTTTTTTGAAAAAAATTCAAAAAAAAAAAAAAATTGTTTTTTGGGGGGTCTGCAGACCCCCCCATGCCATTCGTACCTGCATTGTTGCAGGTTGACGTCGTCGTCGTACCGCGCAGCAGACACTACAGACTGTGCCGCTGTCGGAGCTCCCGCCATAGCCTCGCTCCACACGCTGCTGGCTGCTTTGCACCTCCTGTCGGCCGCTCCGCCTACCGTCACGCCTCCACCTCTGGCGACCTGCAACCTCCCGTCGCCGGTCCACTAAAACCATCACTAAGGTCATTTTAAAACATAAGGTCACTAAATATAGAGAGTATATAATCCTTCAAACACATTCAAACATCAAACATTAAGACATGTTTGTGTTTCCATTAATGGCATAGTGCAATGGTTGAGAATTAAGTTGTTTGGTTGGCCACCTTAAGTTTAAATCTATAGAGTTAAAATGATCAAAAGTGTTATGCATTTGCTTGTCTTTTGTACTCATAGATTCGTACATTTGTCTAGAGGTGCAAATTATGCATGCCTCATAAACAAGAACCTATTTTTGTCACATTAGTTGTGTGATGATCAGAACCTCTCATAACTTTTATAAAATTTATAACACTTGTTGTCCTCAACTATTGACTTTTCTGTGTCGCTAGCCAACACCTCTATTATTTTTATGTAAATTTATCTTATTTATAATGACTAATTACTAAACATCTAATTCTAATCTTTCCCCAACTAATTCTATCATTTCCATTAAGAAGTTGATTGAAGTTGGAGTGTTGTCCAAATCTTGACAATACAATAATGTTAGGTGGTAAGAATGGACAGAGATGATCATGTCAAATTCTTGTGCCAAGGGAGGTGGAAAAGTATTTAAATCTAGAATCTTGAGGCTGAGTTGATTAGAAGTGAATGGAGCACAAAACTGTCGTGTGGAAATTTAGAATTGGAAGTATTTGTGACCTCGCAACTCCAAAATCTTTGCAAGTGAAAAGTCTTTGATGAACAAAATATCATGTGATATTGAAGGACAAAGAAAAGTTTAGCAGTTGGAGAGGTTGAGTTGATTAGAAGTGAGTGAAGTAGAGCACGTCAAACTATCATGTGGAAATTTAGAATTAGAAATAATTGTGACCTCACAGTTCCAAAAAATTTGCTCGTCAATTAGATCTTTCATATAATATTCATATTTATTGTATCTACATCTTTCAACGACAAAGAAAAGTCTTTGATGGACAAAACATTAAGTGACTTAAGTTAATCAAGATGGTATGAGTTTATCTTACACAAAAAATAATTATTTACTTTTAAATCATGTTTATCTAATGTATATTCAAAGTAAGGGTAATTTAAACAAAAATTGAAGTATCATTTTAGTCTATTGTGTTAGCATTGAAGTTCTAGATTTTCTTGATTCTAAATCAATGTTATAATGCTTTAAGCTTTTACCTAATACATCTGTAACAAAAATTAGATGAACATTTTTTTCTAATACAAATATGACAACAAACTTGTCACATTGTACCTCTACATCTACAAGATGCAATGACATAACATAATGACACACCTAACATGCTTACGAGTGCACTAAGCATTGTGATACAACTGAAAGAGTAACTAGGCATAGCCTCAACATTGTGACTAAAACTAGCAATGGGACACACCTCAAGTACCTCAAAAGGGAAAAAGTAATGGAACACCCTCTCTTAGTTTAGACATTCAAGATGATACTACAAAAAGCTCATATTACTAGATAAATGTGCATAGATAAGAATTTGGAGTTTGAACTCACATTTACATAGGCTTGGGGTTTAAAAATAAATTGAATCACCCTAGGAGTTTGGTGTCTTAAGTCACATTTTCTCTAACTTTAGAGTTTGGACTACAAGATGCAATTGACAATTCAAGGGTGAAATTCTAATCCCTTCTTAATAAAACTTCTCAAGCTTCAAAATTTGAATTCTAAATTAGCACTTGAGCATATTAGGGGAAAAAAATCTAAGACTACCAAATTAACACCTCAAAATTAGATTCCATTGAACCTCTTGCCGCATAAACAATTTTCTGGATTACACTAAATGTTCAGTACTAAGGACCTAGGACCCACAATTTGGAGTTTATAGTGTGATCAATATTTTAGACTTCAAGATTTGGAGTCCAACTGACAAAACCTAGACTTGGACCTAAATTTGGTTAATTATGTGTGTTACATCCCTCTTGTTCCCAAATATTTTGTTATGTTTTAATGCATTGATATATGTTGTTCTATATCATTGAATAGTGATTCAAAATGCATATGTGAATGATTTTGTTTGAAAGTCATTAAGTTTAGATGAATTATTTAATCATGTTTACACATGTTAGAGAAAATGATGCGATTCCATATTAACTACATTGTTTTGACCTAATAGATATAGGAAATTCATTATCCTCCAAGAAGGGAGGTAAAGTATCATCAAGAATGGGAGGTAAGCAAGTTGGTCGATCAAGATTGCTATTTGAGCCTCCAAACCTGTAAGTGTGGTCATGTCATGGGGTAAGTGCACCAAGTTGTGGTACCAAAAAGGTGCCACTTCTTACTTTTTCATAAAAATGTGTCATTAGCATGAAAAGGTCATCCAAACCTATGAGTTGGATGCCCAAGGCAAATCCAACCCAAAGGGTTGTTATTCTCCCAAGCAAACCATTTGGCGAGTGCCAAATATGGTGCTCGCCAAATGGAAAATTTTGAATTTTCACATTTGGCACTCACCAAATGCAAAATTTGAATTTTCACATTTTGTGCATGCCAAATTTGGCACTCGCCAAATGTGAAAAGTCAATTTTTTGCATTTGGCGAGCACCAAATTTGGCGCGCGCCAAATGTTCTGCATTGTCCAATGTGAAGGTTTTGTGAGTGTTTAGATTTTTCAATCTTGACACATGTTAAATCTACCCCCGAAGGAGAATATATACATGAAATATAAAATTTAAGTATAGCTCTATAGGACTTATAATGTAGATTCTAGTTTTTAGAGGATCATATAAAATTTCAGACTTAGTCAAGTTTCAATAATCGACATGTCAAATTTGAGTAATCAACATAATCCCATTAGCATTCTTTAGCTATACATCTCACTCTCTTTATCTTCCCCAAACTCTAGACCTATCTCTCTCCCTCTCTTGTCTCTCTCACTTATTTATCCTTGACTCTCTCCCTCTCTCTTCTCTCTCACTCCCTTATTGTTTCTCTCCCCTCCCACTCCTTTCTCTTGGTCACTACCTATCCCTTTTATCCTCTCTCTCCCCATATCTAGGGTTGTCCCTCCCTCACTATTCAGCTCACTGTCTCTCCCTCCCTATATTATTACCCACCTTTCTCTCCCCCTCTAGGTTTCTCACTTATCTACTTGTCCACCCTCTAGTCCTCTCCCCCCCTCCACCTTTCTCTCCCTTCTCCTTACCTCTATCTATTTATGAACTCTCTCCCTCTCTTATCTCTCTCTCTCTCCAAACCTTTCTATCTCCTCATTCTCTAGGTCTCATACTCCCTCCATGTCTACCACTCTATCCATCTCCTCTTACTCATCTCTTTATTCTTCTATCTCTTCTATTCTCCATCCCTCCCCTCTCTAGGTCTCTACCTTCCTTTCTTCCTCTCTCCCTCTCTATCTCCCTCTCCCATTCTCTCATCTTCTCTCTTCCTCTCTTATTTTCTATCTTCATTGTATAGGTCATTACCTCTCCATCCCACCCTATCTCCCCCTTTATGTTTCTCCCTCCCTTCCTCTCCACCTATCTACCTCTACATATAGGTCACGTTACCACCTCTCTTTATCCCCCTCTATCTATCTCACTCCTCTCTAGCCATCTAGGTCTCTCACCTATTTATATGTCCCCTCTATAGTTCTCTATGTCCCTCTCTACCTCTCTCTCCCTCCTCCTTAACCCTATCCCTTTATGAACTCCCTCCTTTTCTCTTCCTCCCCTAACCTCTTTATCTCCTCTTTCCATAGGTATCTCACTCTCTCCATGTCTACCTCTCCATTGATCCCCTCTTACTCCTCTCTTTGTTCTTCTATCCCTTCTATTCTCCCTCCCTCCCTTCTCTAGGTCTATCCCTTCATTTCTTCCCCTCTCCCTCTCTAACTCCCCATCCATACATACCCCCATATATATCTCACTCCCCCACTTTTTAATTCTCTCTTCCTCTTTTATTCTCTCTCTACATTCTAGGTCATCAACTCTCTCTCACCTCTCTAGGTTTACCACTTCCTTCTTCTCCACCTATCTACCTCTGCATCATGTCTCATTACTCACCTCTCTCTCCCCCCCTCTATCTATCTCATTCCTCTCTCTTGTCATCTAGGTCTCTCATCTCTCTTTCCCAATATAGTTATCTCCCTCTCTCTTCCCACATATCTCCCTCCCCATTTACCCCTATTTATTTTTTAACTCTCTCATCCTCTTCTCGCTTTCCCCCCACCTCTGCATCATCTCCTTCCCTAGGTCTTGTAGTCCCTCCATGTCTACCTCTCCCTCAATCCCCTCATACTCTTCTCTCTCTTTATTATTTCATCTCTCCTCTTATCCCTCCTTCCCATTTATAGGCATCTCTATTATTTTCTTCCCCTCTCCCTCTCTATCTCCCTCTCCCTCCTTATCACATCTCTCTCTCCCTTCCCTACTAATTCTTATTCTCTCTTTATCATCTACATCATCATGTTTCCATCACACCCTCTCTAACCCTCTCTAGGTTTCTCCCTCATTCCCTCTCCACCTCTATACATCTCCATCCATATCTCATTACCAACCTCTCTCTACCCCCCTCCATCTATCTCAACCCTCTCTCTCTCTCACCCTATCTAGGTCTCTCACGCCTCTCACCCCCTCTAGGTATCTTATATCTCTATATAACCCATCTTGGTGTGTGCAGGAGCATGATGGGCCATATAACCCTTTAGGAAACCATTACTATCTATCTTAGGAAACCATATGACCTCTTAGGACAACATATGGTGTTGTTACAAGTCATATGGTGTCATAAGGGGTCATATGGTGTCACTATGGATCATATGGTGTTCTATGACCCCTTAGGATACCATATGATCTCTTAGAACACCATATGAGCCCTAATGACACCATATGGTGTCCTAAGGGGTCATATGGTGTCCTAAGGATTCATTTGGTGTTGTATGACCCCTATGGACATCATATGACCCGTTAGGATACCATATGACCCCTAATGACACCATATGACCCCTAACAACACCATATAGTGTCCTAAGGGGTCATATGATATTCTATGACCCCTTATGACACCATATTCCCCATAACGACACCATATAGTGTCATTAGGGGTCATATGGTGCCTAAGGGGTCACATGGTGTCATTAGGGGTCATATGATTTCATATGGTGTCATAAGGGATTATATGGTGTTCTATGACCCCTTAGGACACCATATGACTCCTAAGACCACCATATGGTGTTCTGAGGGGTATATGGTGTTTTTAGGAGACATATGGTTTCATTAGGGGTCATATTATGTCCTAAGGGGTCATATGATGTTCTATGACCCCTTAGGACACAATATGACCCCTAAAAACATCATATGGTGTCCTAAGGGGTCATATTGTGTCCTTAGGGGTCATATGGTGTTCTATGACCCCTTGAGACACCATATGAACCCTTAGGATATGTCATATGGTGTCCTAAAGGGTCATATGGTGTCCTAAGGGGTCATATGGTATTCTATGACTCCTTAGGACACCATATAACTCCTAACATCACCATATGGTGTCCTAAGGGGTCATATGATTTCCTAAGGGGTCATATGGTGTCAGAAGGGGTCATATGGTATTATATGACCCCTTAGGACACCGTATGACCCCATACACCATATAATTCCTAACGCCACCATATAGTGTCCTAAGAGGTCATATGGTGTTCTATGACCCCTTGGGACACCATATGACCCCTAATGATAACATATGGTGTCCTAAGGGGTCATATGGTGTTCTATGACCCCTTGGGATGCCATATGAGCCCTCAAGACACCATATGACCCCATACAACACCATATGACCCCTTAAGACACCATATTGTGTCATAAGGGGTCATATGGTGTCCTAAGGGGTCATAGAACACCATATGACTCCTTAGGACACTATATGACCCCTAATGATGTCAAATGACCCCTTAAGACACCATATGGTGTCATTAGGGGTCATATGGTGTTCTAAGGGGTCATAGAACACCATATGACCCCTTAAGACACCATATGACCCCTAACAACACCATATGTTAGGACACCATATAGTGTTCTTAGAGGTCATATGGTGTCCTAAAGGGTCAGATAGTGTCCTAAGGGGTCACAAAACATCATATAACCCCTTAGGACACCTTATGATCCCTTAGGACGCCATATGACCCTTAATGACACCATATGGTGTTGTTAGGGGTCATACAGTGTCCTAATGGGTCATAGAATACCATATGACCCCTTAGGACACCATATGCCCCTAACAACACCATATGATGATGTTAGGGTCATATGGTGTCCTATGATCCCTTAGGACACCATGTGACCCCTTAGGATACCATATAATGATGTTAGGGGTCATATGGTGTCTTAAGGGGTCGTAGAACACCATATAACCCTAAAGGACACCATCTGACCCCTTAGGACACCATTTGGTGTTGTTAGGGGTCATATGGTGCCCTAAGGGGTTATAGAACACCATATGACCCCATGGGACACCATATAACCTTTAACGACACCATATGACCCCTTAAGACACCATATGGTGTCATTAGGGGTCATATGGTGTCATGTGGGGTCGTGTGGTGTCCTAAGGGGTCATAGAACACCATATGGCCCCTTAGGACATAATATGACCCCTTAGGAAACCATATGACCCCTTTGGACACCATATGGTATAGTTAGGGGTCATATGGTGTTCTAAGGGGTCATAAAACACCATATGACTCGCTCATACATATTCCTTACTCTCTTATTGTCTCTCTCAATTCTCAAGGTCACCATGAACCCCTAGGACACCATATGACCCCTTAGGTATTGTTAGGGATCATATTGTGTCCTAAGGGGTCATAGGGTGTCCTATGACCCCTTAGGACACCATATGATCCCATAGGACACCATATGGTGTCTTTATGGGTCATATGGTGTCCTAAGGAGTCATATGGTGTCAGATGAAGGATACCATATGGTGTCCTTTATGGGTCGTATGGTGTGCTAAGGGGTCATATGGTGTTGTATGACCCCTTAGGACACCATATTGTGATGTTATGGGCTATATAGAGTTTTAAGGGGTCATATGATGTCCTATGACCCCCTAAGGGGTCGTTAGAGGTCATATTGTGTCATGTGACCTTTTAGGACACCATATGATCCCTTAGGATACAATATGGTACCATTATGAGTCGTATGGTGTCCTGAGGGGTCATATGGTGTCTGATGACCCCTTAGGGCACCATACGACCCCTTAGGACACAATATGGTGTCATTATGGGTCATATGATGTCCTAAGGGGTCATATGGTGTAGGAAACCATATGAGCCCTCATATGGTGTTGTTATGGGTCGTATGGTGTCCTAAAGGGTCATATAGTGTCCTATTACTTCTTAGGACACCATATGGTGTCATTATGGGTCTTATGGTGTGCTAAGCGGTCATATGGTGTTATATGACCCATTAGGACATCATATGGTGTCATTATAGGTTGTATACTGTGCTAAGGGGTCATATGGTGTCATATAACCCCCTAAGGGGTTGTTAGGGGTCATATTGTGTCCTAAGGAGTCATATTGTATCCTATGACCCCTTAGGACACCATATGACCCCTTACGACACAATATAGTGTTTTTATGCATCGTATTGTGTCCTAAGGGGTCATATGGTGCCCTATGACCCCTTAGGTGTCATTAGGGATCATATTGTGTAATAATTGATCATATGGTATCCTATGACCCCTTAAGACACCATATGGTGTTGTTATGGGTTGTATGGTGTCCTAAGGGGTCATATGGTGTCCTATGATCCCTTAGGACACCATGTGACCCCTTAGGATACCATATAGTGTCCTTCTAGGTTATATGGTGTCCTAAGGGGTCATATAGTGTTCTATGACCCCTTAGGACACCATATAACCCCTTACATGTTGTTAGGGTTCATATTGTGTCCTAAGGGGTCATATGGTAACCTATGACCCCTTAGGACACCATATGATCCCTTAGGTGTCGTTAGGGGTCATATTGTGTGCTAAAGGGTCATATGGTGTCCTATGACCCCTTAGGACACTATATGACCCCTTAGCACACCGTATAGTGTCAATATGGGTCATATGGTGTCTGCAAGGATCATCTAGTGTCCTGTGACCCCTTAGGACACCATATGGTGTTTTTATGGGTCATATGGTGTCCTAAGGGGTCATGTGGTGTCCTATGACACCTCAGGACACCATATGGTATTGTTATGGGTTGTATGGTGTCCTAAGAGGTCATATGGTGTCTTATGACCCCTTAGGATACCATATGACCCCTTAGATGTCCTTAAGGGTCATATTATGTCCTAAGGGGTCATATGGTGTCATATGACCCCTTAGGACAACATATAACCCCTTAGGTGTCATTAGGGGTCATATTGTATCCTAAGGGGTAATATGGTGTCCTATGACCATTTAGGACACCATATGACCCCCAAGGACATCATATGGTGACGTTATGGGTTGTACTGTGTCGTAAGGTGTCATATGGTGTGCCCTCAGGGCACCATATGACTCCTTAGATGTTGCCAGGGGTCATATGGTGTCTTATGACCCCTTTGGACACCACTTGGTTTTGTTGTGGGTCATATGTTAAGGAGGAGGGGAAGAGAGATAGAGAGGGAGAGAGAGAACTATAGAGGAGACATATAGATAGGAAAGAGACGTAGATTTCAAGAGAGTGAGATAGATAGAGGGGGATAAAGAGAGGTGGGTAACGAGACCCATATGCAAAGGTAGATAGGTGGAGAGGAAGGGAGGGAGAAACCTAGAGAGGGGAGAGAGGGTGGGTTGGAAAGTTAATGAACTAGACAATGAAGAGAGAGAATAAGAGAGATAGAGAGATAATGAGAGAGTGGGGGAAGGATATATAAATGGAGAGGAGAAGAAAGGAAGGGAGAGATCTAGAGAGGGAAAGGAGGGAGAAGAGAAGAGATAGAAGAAAAAAGATATGAGTAAGAGGGGATGTATGGAGAGGTAGAAATGGAGGGAGTGAGATACCTAGAGAATGAGGAGATGGATCTAGGTTTTCAGAGAGAGAAGAGAGGGAGAGTGTTCATAAATAGATAGGGGCAAGGGAAAGGGGGAGAAAGGTGGAGAGGGAGGGAGATAACTAGAGGGTGGACAATTAGATAAGTGAGAAACCTAGAGGGGGAGAGAGAGGTGGGTAATAATATAGGGAGAGAGAGGTAGTGAGGTGAATAGGGAGGGAAGGAGAGCCCTAGATATGGGGAGAGAGAGGATAGAAGGAATCGGTAGTGAACAAGAGAAACAAGTGGGAGGGGAGAGAAATAATAAGAGAGTGAGAGAGAAGAGAGAGGAAGGGAGTCAAGGATATAAATTAGGGTACAAGGAAGGGATGAAAGGTAGAGAGGGTAGGATATACCTAGAGAGGGGAGAAAGAAGTGAGAGAAACATGAGAGGGAGAGAGATAGGTGTAGAGTTTAGGGAAAATAAAGATAGTGAGATACGGATCTAAAGAGTGCTAATAGGAGAATGTTGATTATTGAAATTTGACTAAGTATGAAAGTCAATATGATCCTCTAAAAACAAGAATCTACATTATAACTCCTATAGAGTTGAAACCACTCTCAAACATCCTACCAATATATACATGAAATATAACTTAAAGTGACTTATACTTAAATATTATATTTCATTTATATATTTGCATCACAAAACCTTCAAATTGGACAATGCAATACATTTGGCGCTCGCCAAATGAAAAAAGTTGACTTTTCTCCTTTGGCGCATGCGAAAAGTCAATTTTTTTCATTTGGCGAGCGCCATATTTGGCGCTCGCCAAATGGTCTCCATTGGGAACTACCAACCTTTTGGGTTGGATTGTACTTGGGCATCCAACCCAAAGGGTTGGACGACCATTTCAGACCTGAGACGTGTTTTTAACAGAGGATTAGAAAATTTTCACATATTTTTGGCCATGCTCTCCATCAGGTTTGCATGTGTTTCAATAAAACTGAAAAAAAAAAATACCATAGAGACCTCGATCTCTCTCTTAGCTATCCAAGCATGTAATTATTTTCACATTTTGATTTTGTTAAGGCTTTCATCTATAATTTCTTTTGTTAGTGTGTTCGTTTTTGGTCAAAAACCAACATGCACTATTTTGGGTATAGTTTTTTACACGTTCATCAGATTTTGAAGAAACTTACATTTTTAGAAACTAGACTCCATTCTACACAATTTTTTTTTTTTTAAAAAAATCATTTTTGATTAGTTATCAATGATTTTAGGGGGGAGCACGCTCAAATTTCTGTTTTTCAGGATGTGTCCACTTAAAAAATTAGTAAAAAATCATATACTCATTAAAAAATTAGCTCAAAAATCTGGCATAAACTACAAGGTGTTAGCTAATTTCTCATCGAAGTGATTTTTAAAAATTCAAAAAAAAAGTTAACATTTTAGGGGGGCCACAATAGACGCTATGTTATGTTTTTTGCATAAAAACAGGACCACTTTTTGTGGCCCCCCTTTCTGAAGCCCTTAATCTCCACCATTTTCAAAAAAAATTAGTAGTTTAGAAAGTAGACTCGAAGCACTCTGACTCTTGTTCTTATTGCATCTTCAAATTTGGAGTCTAACTATCTTCAATTTGTCATTGAACTTCAAACTTTGTTGATTTCAGAAAAAAGTGGCATCTTAAGACCCCCTTTTGGTACCACAACTTGGTGCACATACCCCATGTTTTGTAGACCGAACCTAG
This sequence comes from Cryptomeria japonica, assembly GCF_030272615.1. NCBI lineage: Eukaryota > Viridiplantae > Streptophyta > Pinopsida > Cupressales > Cupressaceae > Cryptomeria > Cryptomeria japonica. Next base: position 675,173,909 of record NC_081411.1, read on the forward strand.
TATTGTGCACTTGTGTCCTTTGTATCTAATTAACTTGATTCAATTTTCTTAGTGGAGAAATTAGGATATCTTCTTGTCATAGATTCTTGTTGTTGACCTTATTGTTAAACACCCAACACGAGTGAGAGGAGGGGGTGAATCATTCTGAAACTTCAAAAACAATTATTATTCTTTATTTAACAATAACACTTTAACAATGAGCACATAAACATCAAGCATCAACACATGAAAATATGAACACAAAATTTGCGTGGAAAACCCAAACAAGGAAAGTCCACGATGAAAATCTAACTCATAATATGAATTATAACAATGTTAACAACATTTTAGGCATGTCACCAAAGAGCACCAACACCTGAAGCAATTTCAAAACTAAGGCACACAACCTTAGGAAAGATGCAAAGAGAACTCAAACAACTAAAGAACACTTCTTCAGGACAAGATATAAAATGGTTTTGAGGGACTCACTGTCAATCAACAATGAATGAAATAGATGAATTGAAATTGAGATGTATTCTCCTAATCATGAAATCGTCCTTAAACAATTGAATCAAGCAACCAACATCATGGCAAACATCTCTGATATTCCCCACTATCACAACACATTGTCTTGCAGAATATATTACTTAAAAAGCTCTTCTCAAACTAACTTTCACGTTGCCACAAACTCAAATCTACTTGCAAATCATTCACATAAACTTCTCACACAATTCACTTCTCATCCACACATAATTCATCTATCTACACATCTTAAATATGAGATAAAATATTGAAAACCTAATTGAGGGTCAGCCAAAATAGAATAAGCAATATTATACAAAATAAGGTACCTGGACCTAAAATACTTAGATCAGTCCACTCCAGGAGAAAGAGGCACCCAAAAAATATCACATTACATTATTCCATGAATGATCCAATAATTTGCAACCACTAACACATATTCCAAAGGGCATTAAAAAGTGTAATGTGTAGGTACAATCAACCAGTCGGCCATATAACCACTTCCAATGGAAAATAATCCATGTAGATCTCTACATGCCAAGGTGAGACCCAAATTAGAATCTCAACACATATCCAAACCAAAAGAATATTATCCATTAAACCGCAATGAAATTAACATGTCCGAAGGGTGCCAAAAACATTCCAAACCATCCTGAATGCAGGATGACACAACCAACACCAAAAGCATATATGGACCAACATGTTGGCATTACAACAGAAAAGGAGATTGTTGGCATTTCAATAAGGATATTGAGAAGGTTGTTGGAGATCATTGATATAACTGAAGAAGGATGATTACTATCTTAATAATATTATTTTGTCATTGATGTCAAGAAATTGATTTTCTGATTCAGTATGATGTTCCCATATCTTGAGAAGAATGTTTTGATGAGTATTAAGTGGTTAGTAAGTGACACAGAAAGGATGTGATAATGAAGGGGAATAATAAGTTATTCAATGGGCAACTATTATCGAGTTAGACAAGGATGAGATCATGTTGTTTTGATTGTTTTGATATCCTACATATGTTGTTGATTATAAGTTTAATACTATACTATGTCACCAAGCAAAGAACCTAGTCGGTAAACCCTAAGGTTATCGATATTAGTTAAAGAAGGTAGGATGTCTACCGAGTGAAGTTCAGTATTTACCGAGTAACAACTGAGATATAAAAGATCGCATTGGATGGATAAAAGCATTATTTAATAAAGGATGCTGATGAGCTGGAGATGAATAAGTGATTGGTATGTGTTGTGCGTTGCACACACTCCCTATCGCCGACAGGGTCCCCCTTCCTGTTTTGAGCTTTCCGTCTTTGCCCTACTGAGTTTCGCGTAGAGTTTCTCGCGTCTCTTTGAGCAAGTCCGTGACTCATCCATAAAGTGATGGTGCTGGGGAAATGAGCTGGTGAATCCTCCCAACTAGTCTAGCTCTCGGGCATGAACGCCAAGAGTTTGTTCGAAGTTTTGAGAATCGCCTTCGGTAGGTGTAAGGTAGTAGGAATTGGCGAAGCCTTCCAAGCAAGAGCAGTGCGTCTAAAGGTCGCACAAAGACCAAAGTCATCATTTTTTGCACAAGAGCTATGAAGTAGACTGCTAAGGTTTGTCACCACGATGTTTATAAGGTTTGAATAAGAGATGATTTTCGCCTACTGATGAACGATTGAATTGCCTGGCCAAAATGCCTTAGAATTCTGAAGCCTCCTAAATCCAAATTTGTGGAATCTAGCAAGAGGCTAGTCTGAAGTCCAACGTTTCGCACAAGTTTTCAAAATTGCCTAAGGGGCAGATTTCAGACCCAAAGGCCCAAAGGGGTTAGAATTTCACTAAGTTAAACTTGCCAAAATTGCCCAAGGGGCCGAATTTTGGACCCTGGGGCGAAAATTTCAAAGTCTAATGCTTCCCATTTGGTTCGAAAATAATGTAAAGAAGCCTTTAATTGTTGCAAAAGATGGTTCCAAGTCTAAAAATCGCTAAAACAAAATGTCCAAATTCGGACCCTAGAATGAAGGCTAGAGGGTGTAAAATGCAAAGTATTCCCAAGCGGCCCCCAGGCCCCGAAAATGCCTTAAAACCCCTATTTTCGAACCCTAGCTCCGAAATTTGAAAAATGGCAAACATAAAAGGTTGCACAAATATAGCGTCCAGGTCCGAAGTTCGACAAAAGTGCTTCCACCTCCGAAATTTGCCTTTGTCTTCATTTTCGGACCCTGGAGGACAAATGGAGAGTGTGTAAAATTTGAAAAGAGACGCACTTGGTCCGAAATTCACCAAAAGTGCTCCTAGCTCTGAAAATCACTACACAATCACCTTTTCAGACCCTAGGAACAAAAGTTGAGAGAGTAAAAAGCGTTGAATTTTGTGAAATGACCCTTTAGGCCTGAAATCCACCTTAGGCATATATTTTCGGACCCTTGGGATTAAAATGAAAACGTGAAATGTTTCAAAAGGGCCTTGAGGTCTGAAAAGCACTTAGAGCCTATTTTCAAACCCTAGCTCCGAAATGAGAGACAATGGAAAAATCGCGAAAGATGCTTTGGGGTCCAAAAATCATTTAAAATCTTGAAGTCCTCATTTTTGGACATGGGAGTGAAAATTAGAAAAGGTGAAAGTGTTACAACTTGCAAAAAGAAAACGCCCCAGGGTCTAAAGTTTTTATTTGTGAAATAGGGTGAATGCTCTGAAGTATTCCCAATCGCGAAAAGAGTTTAATTCATTCAAACCCTCTGAAGTTTTTGCTCGCAAAACACTTGGATGCTCCGAAGATTGCAAAATGCTCAGAGCTCCAAAGTTCGAAGGAGCGAAGAGCTGCATATAGCGTTGAAGTCACAAAAATTGTGAAGGATGGCATAGTTAAAAGGGTTGGCCTAGCTTGCGAATTCATTCAATCACTCCGAAGTTCTATTGGCAAACACTCTGAGTCCTCCGAAGTTTTTTTTAAATCGCCAAAACCCTTCCTTTGGGTAGCGAAAGCATCTAGCGTAAACTACGAATATAGCGTCCAAAGTCTGAAGTTTCCCGTAGGCATTGAGCTCCAAAATTCACCATAAATCACCAAAATCATGAAGGGCACCATGACTCCAGGGTTTTGCAAAGCTTGCAAATAGCGTTCGGGCTCTGAAGTTTGTCTAAATTTACGAAATACACTTCACAACCCCCATAGCCTCAGCAGGTAAAAAAAAATCGTGAACCCTCCAACTCACAGAAGACATTCAAGCTCCAAAGTTTGAAGGGGCGAAAGCATGCGAATAAGGGTGCTCAGGTCCGAAGTTTTGAAAATTTGTGAAGCATGCTAAGTGCTCCGAAAATCTCCAACTCACCAAAAACCCCAAAGACCTTTGAAATTCGCCAACGGGTTGAAAATCTCCAAGTTTGCAAGAGATGTTGAAGCTCCAAAGTTCATGCAAGCTGGGTCAAACCAAGTTTAAATTTTGAAAACCTCCAAATTTGTCAAAGAATCCAAAGTTGGAAAGAAAACGCAGTTCAAAATTTGAAAAAACTCTCCAAGGTCCGAAAATAAGAAGGTAAAACGCTGTATCAACTCCCCCCCAATCATTTAAATTCAGATTGCTAATTATCTAGGGTAAAACCATTTAAAAATGATAAATTTTCTTTCATCCAACAACCGCGAAAATTTAAATCAAAGAGATAACCGTTGGAATTCAAACTTTGCAGGATCGTCCGTTCATTTCATGCGACGAGGTCAAGTAATCTCTCGCCATCCGCTCCCATCAAGTAACTATGCTTTATCCTATATGATCATTTGAAAAATGCTTAAATCGAATAGACAAATGCGTGAAATTTGATCACAATGCTTGAATTCTTGAAATCTGCATCTCTTTTTCATAGAACGTTGTTCAAAGCACTCGAAATTTAGAATTCACTCCCAAGGCTTCTCCAGAAATTGCATCTCTTTTCAAACTTAAGAAAATTTCCATGCTTTGCCTCTGTTGAAAATTAATACAAAATCCAGAAATGATAAGTATAAATGCGCAATCAAAAATCTTCATGAATATGTTGTGGTTAAAATTGATCAAGCTATTAGCAAGAAATATTGCTCCATGTCCAAACTAAATTTTAAATTAATCCCAGCATGCTGGAACATTTTTCTATCTAACCCGCATTACTCTTCTTGTATCACCTCATAATCCGCGTCCGGTTGTTCAGGATAAATGCCTAAATCGGCGGTGGAATCATCGAAAACACCCGCTGCAGTCGAGACCTCACGAGCATCCAAATCAAATATCCCGCGTAAGTTTGAAAGGATGAAGTATCAATATCAGAGGGGAGGATTGAGGGAGTCGAAGGTTTAGAGCATCTGGGACAACATTGGTGATACTAACCTTGGCCATATCGATATTCAAGACTTTAGGAATCGGGTCTTCTCACCCAACGCATATGGCAGGCCTAGGCAGATGGTGGAAAGTGGCATCGCCCAAGTGGCGGGATTTCCTCCAGTGATACAGAACTATGAATTAGTAGTCGAGGCTGCCCGACATTATGAACTGAATTCCAGACTAGTGCTCCTGGAGAATATGACTATCGCCGACTTCTCTCTTGAGGCCATTGGTGATGCATTTGACATCCCCTTTCCAAACAATCCCACAGCTACAACCATAGACAGAGCACAAGGGGCATATGATATGAATCCAGCCCGATGCAAGGCACTGATCAACGAAGAATGGTTCAAGGAGAAAAGGCCTTCAAGCACTAGAATTGTGAAAAAGACCCCCAGGAGTGATTTTCATAATGAACATGGGGATATGGTCACCTTACTCAGCCGAGTCATGGGACTTCCTAAGTCCAGCTACTTTGAAGAGTGGATGTTCTATTTTTCAGAGCAGGTCTTCATTGGAAAGTCTAAGTTTGACTGGGCCTAGATCATAAGCAATAGCATCCACACTCAGCTGATTGAGCTCAAAATGAAGAAGTACTTCACCATGACCTCTTATTTGGTCTATATGTTCACCAAGAACCAACCACTGCCAGGATTGATAATGAAAGGTGAAATTGGGAATGGGCCTGGTTAGGTGAAATTCTATGATTGTTACCCACAGCTACACTACCAAGATATAGCTCAGAGGGAAAAGAATAGCTTGGCTTATGCGGTTGGTCAGTAAGAACGCGTCAATGACACCTTCACAATGTGCCTGGTCAGATTAATGTAGGGAGGAATGCACATAAGGCTCTCGGAGCAAGCTACTACTTTAGTATAGAGGTATGGAGCCTGGTTCATTTAGTTCCCAAGGTTTTCCTACATCCAAATAGCTAGCTTTGATGGTGCTCCCCTCTGGCTTCCATGGTATCCAACCGACAAAGTAATTCTTATGGAGGTTGCAAGGCAGTCACGCCCAACCGACATCTTAGTCTGAGAAAGCAAGCAGACTGGATTCACATTTCCTATGATCATAGGCAACCATGATGTCCACTTGAAGACCCCTACCCTAGCAGAGGAGTCCCTTGCAGACCTGGCCTCTTATGGCCTACAGGACCATTTTCCAAGAAAATACTTTGATCATGATAATCTGGCAAAAAGAGCCTATGGTCGAAGGTACAGAGCAAAGGAGTCAGTTGAAGACTATTGGAAGAATTGCTCTGATGACTACGAGGTCAGGTGACGGGAATATTCTAGGCTGAGTGTGTAGTAGATGCGACTCTTTGAATACCGTCGAGTCCCAGATCAGCTCACAAACTCAAGAAATTGCCTCCAAGTCTGATAATTTGAAGCAGTAAGGCATCTCTTGCCAGGCGTTGATTGGTCCCAGGACCCAATCACTGATTTTGAGGTAGTCATGGCAGCCCCAGTAAGGTACACAGATCAGTGGTTACATCAGCAGATCAAGAGGCTAGTCCATGAGGGAGTCCAATTCACTTACCATTTAACGGGCAGCCTCAATTCTCAGTCTTCAAAAGATGAAGGAACATCTAGTGCACCCCGGGAAGGAACTAAGAAACCAGAGAAAAGAAAGAAGGCTAAGGCTTGCAGAGGGACTCGAATGTCCAAAAGAACAAGAAGGGAAAAGATTCCTATAAAGAGGTCGGAGGTCACTTCATCTTCAAAAGATCCCAGTTCGTCCGACGATGCTATAGAATTGGATTGTATACCTGCTCCGCCTTCCTAGAGCGACATCAATGCATTTGAAGCCAATGATCCTCCTATGCCCAATGTCCTAGACACTGAGCTAAGAGCCCTCGAGTTGACCGAACTGGGTAACCAAATAGAAGAAGGAGAAATTCCATCCACCCAGGGGGTCAAAGTGCATGAACCTACTCAACAGAGCCATCACGAGTTGCTGCTCCACCATACAGCCAAAAATGACTCCACTATCGAGGGAGAGAAAAGGATAGATGAGACTCATGAGCTCGAGAGAGCTGAAGAACGACCTTCACATGAAGATGTCAGGCAGTTGTTTAGCGAAATAGGGGAGAATTTAGCTGCAAGCGAAGAGCTTCACACCTCTTTCACTCCTCCGGTGGCAGGGCAGCTGAGAATCTGTGGTCAGTCAGTTGAGAACATTAGAGACCAGAATGCTGACTTGACCTTATCATCAACCCAAATAGTGCCTCAAGAGTGGCTGATTGCCAGAGCTCAGCACAAGGCCACCACCAAACCACCCATTGATATAGAGGATATCTTCTCGCATATAGATCAGGCAAAAGCTAAAGGGAAGAAAAAGCCCAGGGCATATTCTAGAGTGACCAAAGATGAACAAAGGAACCACACTCTTCATATTGCCACCCCGCCCGTAGACAAGCCAGCAGATCAGATAACACTGGCAGATTATAGCATCACAACTGTCCCCATTGGACGAGCTACCAAAGAGAAAGAAAAGGAAGAATTTAAGGATTCAGTGCAAAATATACTTAGGCAGCTCGAAGAGATCATAGTGGAAAAGGACATGCATCGGGCCCATGTTGAGCAAGCCAAAGGATACATCGATCAGCTCCTAAGGCCATTGCACAATCCCTCTAAATCGCATATTCCCCCGACAGCATTGGCGCAAAGGACCACAACTGAATTTGAAGGAGTTCGGGACACCGCAAAAGCCGTCAAGGAATGGATGCAAGACATCAAGAAAAAGGGAGAGCATATCCTTAAGGAGGTGAAAGAAATGGCCCTTCATCAAGAGCTCACTCTAGTCAAGTTATTGGAGGTAAAGAAGGAATCCCTTCATATGCATGAAGTGGCAACCACTACCCTTCCCCTCATGAGAGCTCTTTTCTGGACACGCACAAATTCTGACATTGTCTGCCATCTTAGATCCTCGTAGCATTAGTGTTCTTAAGGAGTGGTACTGGACCGTCGCCATGAAGAACGACACCAAAGAAATTATTGACAAAGAAAGTGACACATGTGAAGCAATTCTAGGAAACATGCAAGAGCTAGGTAAGACCATCCTCCGATCAATGGTTTCAGGATGGATAAATGACTTGTCCGATAATGCAATCCAACCGGACTGGGAAGAAAGATTGGGGATGGATAAGATTTCCTATTCCGCTAAGGACTTGAGTTTTGTTGGTCAGTTCAATTCAGACATATTATGCTTTGAGCATAATCGCTCCAGCTAGAAGGACGGTTTAAAGCATGTGGACCAGTATCTCGAGGGCATGCAATACAAAATTCATCATCCTCCCATGCCTCCATTCAATCTGCTCTTCCAGTTGTGTATCAAGTTCCAAGAATACGTTCGCGAGGAACGGGCAGCAGGTCATGATCTATGGCGGGAATACCTGCATGGCGAGGATCAATTTCTAGAAAAGGAGTGTGAGACCGAAATAGAGAATGTAATTTCTCAAAAGTGTCTTTTTCCCTCCAAATCTTAAAAGTGCACTTTTGCACAAAAGGTAACAGTTGACTTTTGGTCAACAAATGTGAAGTTTTATTTGATGCACCTTTTTGGATTATTTCAAATTGTTGTAATTATCCCTTTTTGGGTAGTTATTGCCCATTTTTGGGTAGTTGTTGATATTTTCCTCCCATTTATGGGTATGGGCAGTCTTGCTTTATGGATGAATCTAGGCCACTTGTTTAGATTAAATCCAAGCCATTCATCCTTTTTTGAAGCCTATTTAAGGGACTGGTTTTCCCTCTTTTTGTAAGAAGTTCTTGGATTGTTGCGAAAGCTCTAGAGAAATTTACAGGAATTAATGCAATGAATTAAGACTATTTAAAAGTTTCCTTGTGAGTGCATGGTCTCTTTCTTCACTTAATTTAGAATTCTTTTAGTTATGTCTATTTATTTTACATAGCATTTTTCAATCAAGCATCTGATAGAATCCTTGCAGTCCACACCATTAGGGAACGGCTGATTGCCTTTCTCTCCGCATGGTTAATCTGGACCTTTTCATGCTTAGTTTGGTTATCAAATACATACTATGAATGTAGAAGTTCTAATATCATACTTGATAATATGAAAATCTAGTTTCTCCTTTGAAGATTGCACTGGATTTATGCAAACATTAGGTTTAAGTAGCTGGTGATGTTTAATCTAGTTTCTTGGAGGTGTCTGTCTGCTTGACTAAATTTGCTATCTTAGTTAGAATTTATAGTTCATGTCTCTCTCTCCCTCTTTATCCTTCCCTCCTTTTTCCCCTTTTTATTCAGAAAATCTACAGTCCTATCAAAATAGTATCAAATTAACCGATATCATCCGATAGAAAGATCGTAAAAGTTCTAGGGAACTTATCTATAAATTGCCAGTTAAACGTAAGTCCCCCTTGTGTTTCCAGCATAAACACATCAAGCCACTGAAAAAGCCCACAGTCAAGACCTAAAAAAAGAAACCTTGAGGTAGTCTCCTTTGATCAAACTGAGAAAATAGCATTAGAGACTTCCTTATCTCAAGAGAGGATAGGATATTCAGTTGGCTATTTTATTCTACGTTGGTCATATGGAGTTTGCAGTAATACGATTTCAGACACGTCAACAGAATGTCATGCATGAAGTTTGTTGAGGATCAACGACATGGAAAACACAAGGGGAAGGTCTACAACACATATTGAACCACAATAACCTAGCACAAGTTCCAAGGAAGGAATGCAAGTTCCAAGGTAAGGTAAAACATTTTTCAGATCAAAGGATACATTGAACCTGGTCAAGTTTGAAGATCTGATGGCTAAGATTGATCATGGGAAATGTGATCAAGGAGATTAAGCGGTTAAATATTGTTTATAAATAAGGAATTGTTGATGAACAATGTATGCGGGCAAATGTATGCACAAGGATGCTACAGTAATGTTTACCGAGCGCAAAAGCTTGAAGATCTGATTGAAAAACAAATTGAGAAGCCCAACAAGGGACAAGATAAGTCATATGACAAGATTGTTTTGAGCAAATAGAATCTGCTTTAGCATTTCAGATGTGAAGTTGCAGATTTATTTTATTACTATTGTTTATTTTGTAAGTGACAGGAAATCTCTTAACCGAGTGGACTTAATAGTCTTATTTGTAAACCCTCTAGCAAGGTAACATTATAAATGAGTGTTTGAAATCCTTTGACAAGGTCACTTCTAACATAGTGCAAGACTCTAACAAGCCTAAGGGAAATCCCTTAACCGGGTCACATCTAACAATGTGTTTGTAATATTTAACAGGATAAACTTTTAACCGAGCATACTCTAGAAGGGTATATTTCTTAGTGGGTCTGAAATCCCATAGTGGTTTCTCCCTATTTAGGTTTCTACATTAAATCTGGTGTTAAATGTGTTATGATGTTTTAAGTGTATCCGTTTATGAGTTTGAATGATTTACAGTCATAGTTGCATATCTGTAAAAGCTACCGAGGTTAAATCTATTGAATATATTGAAGGTTAAAGTTTTTATGATTCACCCCCCCCTCTCATCTTAACTAACACAACATCCATCCAAATAATCAAGTTTGACATCAATGACAACCATACAATCTCATGTTATCAACAAACTCTAATAATCTCCCCCTTTGTCATTGATGGAAACACCAAAACAATTGTAATACCAAAATAACAACACCAATGATAAATTGATGATCTCATAGCAACTCTCTCTCCCCAAATCTTACAACAACTCTCTCTCCCAATATAATAACAACTCTCTCCTACTTTGACAATAATGACAAAGGACGTTGAAAAAACCATACCAACCAATTTACACCATTGCTCCCCCTCAGAGTAGCAACAACATCGATCCAAGAAACAAGAATAAGCACTAAGTCTCCCCCTAGAAAGATGCACCACTGAAAAATGCATCTAGTTAGAAAGGGGAGGGCCAATAACCCCTAACTTTTGCCTAAGATACTAGAAAGTATCCTTCACCAAAGTCTTAGTAAAAATGTTTGCTATTTGTTCTGATGTATAAATGTATTCTAGTATGGATTCTTTCTTTTCAACCTTCTCTCTTAGGAAATGATAACAGATTGAAACATTTTTAGTTCTTGAATGCATAACCAGATTCTTTGAAATTTGTATAGCACTAGTATTATCACACATAATAAAATAGCTTCATCATACACTACTCTTAAAATCTTAAGAGCTTCATCCACAAAACTTGAGTGTACAACAAGATGTTGTGACAATATATTCATCTTCTGTAGTGGATGATGATATTGATTCTTTTTTCTTACTCATCCATGAAATTAATTTGTCTCCCAAAAAGAATGCACCACCACTAGTACTTTTCCTATCATCAACACTTCTGGCCCAATCAGCATCTGAATATGCCTTCAACATGAAATCTCCATCTTTCTTGTATCATAAGCCAAAATCCTAACTACCTTTCAAATATCTGAAAATCCTCTTCACTACTTGATCATGAGTTTTCTTTGGACTAGCCTGAAATATGGCAACCATACATACAACTTGCATAATATCTAGCCTAGAAGCAGTAAGATATAACAATCATCATGGTGCAGTCACCAGTTAGGAGAAACCTCAAATAGATCAATCCGGACCGAGCAGCAAGAGTAAACACAAAAGAAACAAGAAACTATGATGGAGGAAATGTAGAACTAAATGAATTAGATCATGAAAATTGATTACAAATAACCGGTAACATCTGGGTTACAAGATCCGACTCACTGGCCTGCTACAAACATGTTAAATTACGGAACAGGTCACTCCCAAACCTCCAAACTTAAGATCTATCTACTATATTCTATCTGATTTCCTTCTTACTAACTTCTAATGCTAAATTATAATGATTTATACAATCCAAGGGGATCCGGTCAGCCAAAAAGGAATCAAATGCCGAAGAACAAGATCAAACGTGTAAAACCAATTGGTCGGCCTCCACCAAAGAGATTCCTCCAGAAAATCCAAAGGATGAAGTGTGGATCAAAGGGAAGGTCGTTCACACACCAAGGAACATCAAAATCAATGCACATGGATCCACAAATTACAGAAGGGATCTCTTAGATTCACCAATGCAAATAGGTCTAAACGGTTTCATTGCCAGAAAACTGTCTCGAAATCCAGAATCAATAACTTGTCAGAAAATGATCCAAATGCTCCATGGTTTAGGAATAAGGAATATGATCATGTCCTCAAGCAAAATCCAACTCCACAAGATCCGGTGAGCCAATGTAAGAAAATGCAAAATGAAATGTTGAAATTGCAAAATAGAAAAAATATTTTTTTGGTTGATGCAAGATTGCCAACAACCAGGGATTCTCCTGCATCAAACATCCAAGGTTGTTGAAAAAAGTGAGTCTCTCACTTTTCCAGAGTTAGAGGAAAACCAAGGCGGTCTACCTCTGCCTGAGAAATCCAAGATGAATCTTCAACTGGTATGTCCTTCCATTTTACAAGATACTCCTTATACTGACTGCTTCGGGTGCTACCCCCAATCCTACTGTCCAAAATATCTTCAATCTAATCTGGCTCCTTTTGGGGCAACTGTTTCTCCCAGTCTGCAATACTATCCTCACTGAATTCTGGTTCATGATACTGATGTAGATTGGCAATGTTAAATGTAGGTGAAATACTCAAACTATCTGGTAACTCCACTTCATATGCATTTTTGAAACTGAACTTCCCCAAGATCTTACAAGGTCCAAACTTCCTCATCTGCAACTTGTTATAGGTTCCAACTAGAAATATTTATTTTCTCAGATACACCATCACTTTATCGCCAACTTCAAATTTCTTTTGTCCTCTCTTCTCATTTGATTTCTCCTTATACTTGTTGTTCATGTCCTCCAAATGCTTCTTAACCTGAATATGCAAGGCCTTCGTGTGATCTGCAAATTCTTCTGCCTCTACACTCTACTTGTCTTCATTACTAACATCTCTTAATTCTGATATACCTCTAAGGTGTGCTTTGGTAACAATCTCAAAAGGTATTCTTCTGGTACTCATGTTCACTGAATTATTGTGTTATGTTATATCATTATGTTCAAAATATCCATGGTTTATTTTCTAAAATAGTGTTTGTCTTCGATTACATTGCATCTGTAATCATGTCTTCGATTACATTGCATCTGTGATCATGTTCAAAATATCCATGGTTTATTTTCTAAAATATTCATGGTTTATTTTCTAAAATAGTGCAATGGTTGAGAATTAAGTTGTTTGGTTGGCAACCTTAATTTTAAATCTATAGAGTTAAACTGATCAAAAGTGTTATGGATTTGCTTGTCTTTTGTACTCATAGGTTCGTACATTTGTCTAGAGGTGCAAATTATGCATGCCTCATAACCAAGAACCTATTTTTGTCACATTAGTTGTGTGATGATCAGAACCTCTCATAACTTTTATAAAATTTAAAACACTTGTTATCCCCAACTATTGACTTTTCTATGATGATATTTTTATGTAAATTTATCTTATTTATAGTGACTAATTACTAAACATCTAGTTCTATACTGTATCTTTCCCCAACTAATTCTACCGTTCCATTAAGAAGTCAATTGAATTTGGAGTGTTGTCCAAATCTTAACAATACAATAATGTTAGGTGGTAAGAAATGACAAATTGTATTAGCTTTCCCTCGAATGGACAGAGATGATCATGTCAAATTGTCGTGCCAAAGCATTTAAATCTATCATTTCCAACATGCAAATATTGATAGAGAGAGTTGAGGCTGAGTTGATTAGAAGTGAGTGGAGCACAAAACTGCCATGTGGAAATTTAGAATTGGAAGTATTTGTGACCAAAATCTTTGCAGGTGAAAAGTCTTTGACGAACAAAATATCATGTGATATTGAAGGACAAAGAAAAGTCTTTGATGGACAAAATATCATGCAGTTGGAGAGGGAGAGGTTGAGTAGATTAGAAGTGAGTGAAGCAGATCATGTCAAACTGTCATGTGGAAATTTAGTATTAGAAATAATTGTGACCTCACAATTCCAAAAAGTTTGCTCGTGAATTGGATTTTTCATATAATATTCATATTTATTGTATCTACATCTTTCAAGGACAAAGAAAAGTTTTTGATGGACAAAACATTAAGTGACTTAATTTAATCAAGATGGTATGAGTTTATCTTACACAAAAAATAATTATTTACTTTTAAATCATGTTTATCTAATGTATATTCAAAGTAAGGGTAACTAAAAAAAAATCGAAGTATCATTTTAGTCTATTGTGTTAGCATTGAAGTTCTAGATTTTCTTGATTCTAAATCATGTTATAATGCTTTAAGCTTTTACCTAATACATTAGTAACAAAAGTTAGATGAACATTTTTTTCTAATACAAATATGACAACAAACTTGTCACATTGTACCTCTACATCTACAAGATGCAATGACATAACATAATGACACACCTAACATGCTTACGAATGCATGAAGAATTGTGATACAAGTGAAAGAGTAACTAGGCATAGCCTCAACATTGTGACTAAAACCAGCAATGGGACACACAAGTCAAGTACTCAAAAGGGAAAAAGCAATGGAACGGCCTCTCTTAGTTTAGACATTCAAGATTATACTACAAAAAACTCATATTACTAGAAAAAATTGCATAGATTAGAATTTGGAGTTTGAGCTCACATTTACATAGGCTTGAGGTTCAAAAATAAATTGAATCACCCTAGGAGTTTGGTGTCTTAAGTCACATTTTCTCAAACTTCGGAGTTTGGACTACAAGATGCAATCGACAAGTCAAAGGTGAAATTCTAATCCCTTCTTAATAAAACTTTTCAAGCTTCAAAATTTGAATTCTAAATTAGCACTTGAGCATATTAGGGAAAAAAATATAAGACTACCAAATTAACACCTCAAAATTAGATTCCAATGAACCTCTTGCCACATAAACAATTTTCTGGATTACACTAAATGTTGAGTACTAAGGACCTAGGACCCACGATTTGGAGTTTATAGTGTGATCAATATTTTAGATTTCAAGATTTGGAGTCCAACTGACAAAACCTAGACTTGGACCTAAATTTGGTTAATTATGTGTGTTACATCCCTCTTGTTCCCAAATATTTTTTATGTTTCAATGCACTGATATATGTTGTTCTATATCATTGAATAGTGATTCAAAATGCATATGTGAATGATTTTGTTTGAAAGTCATTAAGTTTAGATGAGTTATTTAATCATATTTACACATGTTAGAGCAAATGATGAGATTACATATTAACTACATTGTTTTGACCTAGTAGATATAGGGAATTCATTATCCTCTGAGAAGGGAGGGAAAGTATCATCAGGAATGGGAGGTAAGCAAGTTGGTCAATCAAGATTCCTATTTGAGCCTCCAAACCTGTAAGTGTGGTCATGTCATGTTTTGTAGATTGAACCTAGTATTGTGAACTTGTGTCCTTGGCAGTGAAATTTTTAGTGGCTAATATTCGCCAATTGGCTATTTTTTGAAATTTTGGAATCAAAATTGGGCTAATAAGTTCAACTTTTAAGGTGACCCAAATCGCCACATTTTTAAAATTTTTTATTTTTGTGTTATTTAAATCGCCAGAGAATTTATTTTATTAATTTTTTTAACTCAAAGATTCACCATGATATTCGATACATGATTGGATCAGATTTGCCAACATTTTAAAATTTATTGTAGAAATCTAAATTAATTCACCAATAACGTATCATAATTATCAGTTACTTTAGGGCTATATTGCTCTTCATTGTATTCCAAGAGTTAAATTGTACCCACAAGTTGTAATGCTCATGGGGTTTGAAATTGCTTTTGAATAGTTGACCTCAATGAAATCAATGGTCTAAAATAAATTTTTGGCCCCATGAGTATTACAAATTGTTAGTACATTTTATTAGACAAAATACAAAGAAGGCTAATAGATTATTTTAAGTTAATGGTAGAAACAAAATAAAGTAGAGACTAACCCTTAAACTCATTAATGATTTCTACCTTCAGGGCTTTACTTTTTTTATAAAAAACTATTTTTTAAAATGAAAGGATTTTCAATAGTAATTAATGCATACTCTTATTATTTTTCAATATTTGATAATATTTTGTACCCAAAAAATTGATATAAAAAATTGCGCCAATAAAATTAATATTTTCTTTAAAAAAAGAAAAAAATTGCCAATAAAAAATATTTTTACTTTAAAAAATATATATTCACCAATTATATACAGTTTTTTGAGAGGGGGTTTCTTAAAGTTATCACTGGTCCTTGGTATCTGATTAACTTGATTCAAGTTTCTCATTGGAGAGATTAGGATATCTTCTTATCATAGACTATTGTTGTTGACCTTATAGTTAATGGTGCAGACAACGGTTACGAGGGACCTCAAAGAGATCAATCCAAACCGGTCAGCAAGAGTAAACACAATGGAAACACAAGGATATGATGGAGGCAATGCAAAACTAAATGAATTATATCATAAAAATTGTTCACAATCAACCGGTAACAATCGGGTTACAGAAACCGGCTCACTGGCCTGCTAAAACATGCTTAATTACAGAACAGGTCACAACCGAGACCTCAAATCTCAAGATCTATCTTCTATGTTCTATATCTTCACTTATCTCTTCTTATCTCTATTATAATTCTCAATTACAATTATTTATACGATCCAAGGGGATCTGGTCAACCCAAAAAAGGATCAAATGCCAAAGAACAAGACCAAATGTGTAAAAACAACAAGGTTGGCCTCCGCCAAAGAAATTCCTCCGAAAAATCCAAAGGATAAAGTCTAGATAAAAGGGAAGGTCGGTCACATGCCAAGGAAAATTAGAATCAATTCTCAAGGCTCCGCAAGATACGGAAGGGATCCGGTAGATCCCGGTAGATTACAAATGCAAATAGGTCCAAGCAACTGGTACCAGAAAAACTGTCTTGGAAACTGGTAACGATAACTTCCTGGAAAATAATCCAAATGATTTGTGGTTTTAGGAATAAGGTAGATGATCAAGT